>NW_015388407.1:95149-108123 GCF_001527695.2 Protobothrops mucrosquamatus
TAAACCAGGGGTGTCAAACTCAATTTCATTGAGGGCCGCACCAGCATTGCGGGTGTCGGGGGGCCGGGTGGGTGTGGCCTACTGGGTGGGTGTGGATGGAGTGGGTGTGGCCTACTGGGTGGGCATGTCCAGCTCTACATCATTCGCCTCAAGGGTGCCTGTGGGGGCCTGGGCAGGAGTGGGGTAGATCTGAGGGTCTCTGGTAGAAAGGGGAGGGACCAGGGCAGAGCCCATCAAGCCCATATGTGAAGTAGGCGAGGGCCATTTGCTGGCCACTTCCAGGCGATGGTCCATTTCTTCATTCCTCCCAAAGGGTGACACCTCCCCAGCATGCACCCAGGGGGACGGAGCCGACGCAGCAGGGGCTGGTTCCTCACTGTTTCCAGACAGCCTTGTGGAGCTAAGACTGAATGTGTTTCAGCATAGATGGCCACCACAAAATTGTACATTGGCTCCTGGCCGGCCTGGGACAGGGCCAAGGCAGCGGGGGCCGTTCCCTCACTGTTTCCAGGATGGCTTCACGGGCCACATGAAAGCACTTCACGGGCCGCATCCGGCCCCCGGGCCTTGTGTTTGACATGTCTGGCTTAAACACTTAACATCCCTACACCAGATCTGAATTTCGGATTGTCCCATTTCCTCCTGGGCTGTGATCTGCACGGGTAGTCCTCAACCTACGACCCCCATTGAGCCCCAAATTGCTGTTGCTAAATGGGACATTGGTTAAGTGAATTTTGCCCCATTTTACAATCTTTCTCGCCACAGATGGTAAGTGAATCACTGCAGTTGTTAAATGAGTAACATGGTTGTTAAGCGAATCTAGCCTCTATTGACTTTGCTCGTCAGAAGGTCGCGAAAGGGGAATCACATAACCCCGGGACACTGCAACCGTCATAAATATGAACCAGTTGCCAAGCATTCGAATTTTGACCACGTGACCATGGGGATGCTGCAGCGGTCATTAACTGTGAAAAATGGTCATGAGTCATTTTTTTTCACTGACATTGTAACTTCAAATGGTCACTAAATGAACTGTTACAAGTTGAGGACTAGCTGTGTATCGTGAACAGAACTGCTGGGTTGATAGTTAAGGCAGTTGGGCTAAGAACCTGTTATATTGAATAGACAGAGATATCCTGTAAAGTCCCAAAGGTGCTTTTTCAGGCAACTGGACTTCCTTGTTTTTCTTTGAAGACGTTTCTCTTCTCATCTAAGAAGCTTCTTCAGCTCTGACTGGATGGTGGGGAAGGGAAGGATTTATATTCCTTGCAGACAGCTGGTCATTTGCACTCTTTTAGAGAGTCGTTGAGGCCATTTGGAGGTTACCTGAGTAGTGCAAGTGGGTGTGGAGCCTTCTTGGCTGCAGGATGTTTTCTGCCCTGTGTCCTGCAAGCAGGAAGTCTCCACACCCATTTGCACTACTCAGGGGACCCTGAGGACACAGGTGAACCTCCAGGTGGCCTCAATGACTCTCTAAAAGACTGCAAATGACCAGCTGTCTACAGGGAACATAAATCCTTCCATTCCCCGCCATCCAGTCAGAGCTGAAGAAGCTTCTTGGATGAGAAGCGAAGCGTCTTCAAAAAAACCCCAAGAAAGTTCAGTTGCCTTCTGAAAAAGCATCTTTGGGACCACCATGACCTGGATGACGGAGAACCTCCAGACATATCATGTAAAGGTGATGCGCTCAACTGAATGGTGATTTGTTATATTCACCACTTACTTATTCGTGTATCTTCTTGTATTTTATTTTTGCTTTATTTTTTATTTTTTGACATGGTCCTAAGACTCATCTGTTAATAATCTATCTAACCGAGTCTTCGGTTTACTGAATCATCCAAATGCAGAATGGATACCACTCTGGATTTTCAAAAACTAGAATTTGTAACCTACAAATGGCATACCCCCACGTGATTCTAATTTGTATCCAATTACAAATTAGATACACATGTATCGATTTTTCTTCCTCCCACTTTGTTTCTTTAAATTGTATTAGCTCACACTTAGAGTCTACATGGTGATCTCCAGTCCTGAAACTTGACAGCGCTAATGGAGAACAAGGTTCACATAATGGGTACCATGCAATCCATTAAAACATTAGGAGAAATCCTAGATTTCTAAATGAGTGCAAACTCAACGATTAAAGAGTCTGAAATCATCTACCACTAAGGAAAATCTTACAAATAAATCAGGAATTTCTCTTCCAATAGCAGATTTGTCAATCATTATTGCTACTTTAAATGATTGCTAAGGGAAGTAAGCTCTTTTTCACAAAATATATGGGCAACTTTTGTGATTAAACGTGTCCAGCTCCTCCTCAAATAATCTCTGATAGATTACAGCCCTGCCCCCCATTTGAACACATCCAGTGAAAGGGAGCCCATTCCTTGTGGCCATTAGTTCTGTTCTAATACTTCAGAAGCTTGTTCTAATGTTCAATCTACATTCCAGTAAATTAAGATTATTCTTGTTCTGAACTCTGAGATAATGTCAAGCAAATCAATCCAGACTTTTCATTTGAGGTAGAAATAAGGTGAGCACAAATTATCATGTTTTGGACAAATTATGTGAAGACCTCTAGACAAGGGGTCTAGCTTGTGTGAGTTTCCTAGACAAGAATTTCTAGACAAGAATATAATGTTGGGAAAATGGAAGGAGAAGGACGAAGATCAGCAGTATCAAGGTCGATGGATTCAACTTCAGCAGAGATGAGTACATCAAGGAAGACATTAAGGGCTGGGTTGAAGTCTACTGTATCTCTACTGACCTGAATTTTATGACCAATAAACAATGTGATGGTAAATGTAATCAATGTGGTAAACATTTTTGATTTCTTTTTAGGATGAGATTCCTTCAAGTCCTTGAAAAGATCATGACTTTCTTGGTTTTCTTTTTTCAAGCTTCAACATACCAGTTCTTTAAAGGATTTCCATTAGTAATCTTATAATAGTTTGTAAAGTTTTCAACCATCATTGTCCTGATAAAAGAGCACTGAGGGTAGACTTTATGTCATCTATAGATTAGATTATCACAGTGATATCTGTAATTTGTTCTTGCATATTACATTATGCTGGTCAGTGACCGAAATAAAAATATTCGCTCACTCACTTAGCCCAACAGTGGCTGGGTGGCACTGAAAGACATCATAGTTGAAGAAATGGCCTCGGTCTTGCTTTGTAAGATTGAGTTTCCAGTCAGTTAATTATCCTTTTTTGCCCTTGTTTCAACTTCTCTGAAACTTTCTTGAGATGTAATGCTTAGAATTGGACTTTGAAGTGAGGTCTAAGCAATGCAGAATTACAATTGATTTGTACAATTGATTGTGCTTTCTCCTTGAAAGGCTAGGTCATCACATCACTGCCTTTTGCTAGTCTGGTCAGAAGGGAAACTGCCAATCACACGAAGAGGTTTCAAGGGAACTGCTTTTCTTAAGCTTTATGACTTTTGACCCTTTGGGGTCTCCAGCGTCCATTTGTACTTCATTCTTTGCTACCAAATTCTTATCCTTTCCCTGTTTGTCATGCCTGTCTGTCTCTGTCACCCATTCCTGCTCCCGAGGCCATGTTCATATTCTCCACCTCTACTTTCAGCCTTAATTGTGTGTGCCGCCACAGCCCCGTACTTGGATCTCCTAATTGCAAAATTAAGGCTGGACCTGGAGAATACCACTGCAATGCCGAAATTAAATTATTCACATAACACTGGGCTATTAATTATGCATGTCCTTCAAATCTTTCATTTCCAGATCAGCATTTGGGGGGAGGGAAGCAACATAAGGAGAAAGTAGAGCAACCCCCCCAAACCCCCAAAACTAAAATTAAAAATATCCAAAGTTTTTTTTTGACAATGAGCAATAGCTGAAGAAGAGGAAGGGGTTGTGCGGAATTTAATGAGTGAGATGCAAACAGGGAGAACTGATGTCAACAGGGAGCTGATGTGATCCTCACCGGTGAAGTCAAGATTGGAAAAGTGCTTTGCAGAAGATCAAGATTGCATGGAGTTCAGCGGAATTAATATTTTTTCTCATTCCCACTTCAATTATCCATTTACCATCAAGGAGGAAAAAAAATAAGAAAAGACACAAAATAGGGAAAAAAGCAGAAATCATTATAAAAGCAAATAAAAACCTCAAAAAACCTGGTGTAGTGCACAAAAGCAACCCCAGTAATATAATAAATTAAGACTGATAAGATGACCTAGGACAGTTGAGATCAGGGTGGCTAGGATGAGTGGGTGGGTGGGGATAACAAAAATTAAGAGATTAAAAAGCCAGTGAAGACTTTTTGGAAGAACAATTTACTCATGGCCTTGGAAAAACAAGCTGACAGATACTTTAAGAAGGAGAAAAGCTAAAATGGGTCCTGTCCAGGAAGAATAGCAGTAGTGTGTGCTGCAGCTGCCAAAAAAGCCAACACAGTGCTAGGCCGCATTAACAGAGGGATAGAATCAAGATCATGTGATGTGCTAATACCACTTTACAATGCTTTGGTAAGGCCACACTTGGAGTACTGCATCCAGTTTTGGTCACCACGACGTAAAAAAGATGCTGAGACTCTAGAAAGAGTACAGAGAAGAGCAACAAAGATGATTAGGGGACTGGAGGCTAAAACATATAAGGAACAGTTGCTGGAATTGGGTATGTCTAGTTTAACGAAGAGAAGGATGAGGAGGGACATGATAGCAGGGTTCCAATATCTCAGGGGCTGCCCCAAAGAAGAGGGTGTCAAGCTATTCTCCAAGGCACCTGAAGGCAGGACAAGAAGCAATGGGTGGAAGCTCATCAGAGGGAGATCCAGCCTGGAAATAAGGATAAATTTCCTAGCAGTGAGAATGAAACAGCTTGCCTGCTAGAACTATGGGTGCTCCATTGCTGGAGATTTTTAAGAAAAGGTTGGAAAAATATTTGTCCAGGATGATGTAAGGACTCCTGCCTTGGTCGGGGGATTGGCTCAGAAGACCCCCAAGGTCCCTTCCATCCCTAGGAGTCTATGACTTTCTCTTGTACCTGAGATAAGATACTGAAGCCTTTTAGAACAAGCTGTGTGATCAATATATCTTGATGACCTTGATGATGAATATATCAAAGAGCTCCTATATCATCAAATCGTTATCGGCAAACCTCTTTTGATGCATCAGACACTAGGCAGAAATTATCAGGTGGAAAAACCAGATGTTAGGTTTTGAAAAAGTAGAGAAAGAAATAAAATGCCCTGGAAAGGACCCAAAAAATCCCCCCAAAACCCCAACCCTCAGCAGCAGAATCTCCCTTATCGGTTTAATGGGATCTCTAGGAAGGAGCGAGCAGGCCGTGAGGGATGGAGGGAGAATTAATTAAACTTTCAGTCCTTTAATGGGTTACAACGGTATCCTCCCGACACAGATTTACTTAAGCTCAAGTGACAATGAGAAATTGCTGAAGTTCCAGGAAATGCTGAGTGAGGTTCGCTGGGGAATCATCAGCAGCCCCTGCCAAGAGTCTTCTGGAGTCATGGACTGATGAAACAGCCTTGGTGGTGAACTGGGCTGTCTCCCACTTCCTTATTTTGCTCCCATGCCAATTTTGTATCTGTTTATGCCATAAATTCTGGGTTGCTGTCCTGGGTGTATGCTTACATTTATAGCTACATAAACCCAGGTCTATGAAGGATGGAACTGCTGGGCTATAAATTTAAAGGTGGCAACAGGTTTGCAAGGCGGTTCAACTAGAAGGAATAATCTCTTCTGAAACAGAGAAATGGGGGAGAGAGTGATATGATAGGAACAGAAACTTATTTAATTTGCAGTGCAGGTAGTTCTCTACCTAAGACCAAAATTGTCCATTGCTAATGTCCATTGCTATGCAAGACAACAATTGTTGAGTTTTGCTTCGTTTTACGAACTTTCTTACCCTAGCAAAAGCACAAGATTTATATATCACTTATATAGTGCTTTCCAGCCCTCTCTAAGCGGTTTATTTGTTGTTGTTGTTAGTTGTGAAGTCATGTCCGACCCATCGCGACCCCATGGACAACGTTCCTCCAGGCCTTCCTGTCCTCTACCATCTTCTGGAGTCCATTTAAGCTCACGCCTACTGCTTCAGTGACTCCGTCCAGCCACCTCATTCTCTGTCGTCCCCTTCTTCTATTGCCCTCCATCTTTCCCAGCAATTGCCCCCCAACAATCTGGGTCCCCATTTTACCAACCTCTGAACAATGGAAGGCTGAGTCAACCTTGAGCTGGTCAGGATCAAACTCCTGGCTATGGGCAGAGTTAGCCTGCAATACGGGTAGTCCTCAACGTACCGCAATGGTTGTAAGTGCGAGGCCTGGAAGTAAACCACTTTTTTCAGCACTGTTACAATTTTGTAGTTGCTTTAAGGAGTGATTGTAAGTTGTGGACTAACTATGTTTCTACATGCAACATTCCCCGTGGAAACCGCTGCGCACATTTTCCGAAAGCATATCTCTTTGTATACAGCAGGGGTTCTCAACCTTGGCAACTTTAAGGCTTGTGGACTTCAACTCCCAGAATTCTTCAGCCAGCAAAGCTGGCTGAGGAATTCTGGGAGTTGAAGTCCACAAGTCTTAAAGTTGCCAAGGTTGAGAACCCCTGGTATACAGCTTCTTAATTATTATTTTTTTAAAACAAGACATGAATTCCCTAAATAGACGTGTTATTTCAAGCCAAGAAATGTTCCAGGATGAACAAGAGCAGATTCTAAAAAGCATCTGCCCATCTTTGCGCAGCAGAATTCTTTCTCTTTTTACCTGCAAACTTTGGCTTTCGTTCCCCCCACCCCACCCCGAGCACCGAAGAGGCCCAAGACTGGAACAAAAACCTGCTTTTCAGCAAGGCTCCCTGGAGGAGTTTTCAAGGGCAATGGCCCTGTGGCATTTTTTCTTTCCCTTCCTCTGTTGGTTCTGGTCTCTGCACAGCTGCCGAAGGGACAGTCAAGTTGCCGCTGGCCATTTATCATCATTAAATCCTGGGTGAAAGCTATTAGATGCCACACAAGGAAAGATGGACTCCTCTAAGGAATTCACCTGGTGAGGGGTCAAGCTCCAGACCAGAGCCAGCCTCCTATTTTCAACAGCTGTCTTTCGGGGGGGGGGAGAAAAGAGTGAGGGGTGCAGCTTTATTGCCTAGTTTCTAGTGGTGGGTAGTTTATCATTCCGATTTTCCCATGTGTTAATATTTTCTTCGGTCCCCAGGCCTTCTGGATCGAGTTTCCAATTTATTTAGAGATTTACCGCCCAAGATGTTGGTGATTAATTTTTTCCCCCTTTTCTTTAGCTCCTTCTTTGCTAAGGAAGGAAGAGAAGCTGTTAAAAGCACCACCTGGGTGGCATCTGTTTTCATTGATCATATCAGTCACATTTATAAACCGGGTGACAGGTGTACGACTCAAACTTGAAAAGCAAGCTTGCACAGTACAAGGGAAGTGCTAGATTTTTTTTTTCCCTTTTCTTCGTCTTTGAGATTGTACTTAGAAATAAGCAGAAATGCGAAATGGCTCGCCGTCCATTTCTCATTTTTAAAAAAGGCGCAAGGCTTAATCTACCAAAGAATAAACAGGTAAGGTGGATTGGAATAAATTCAACACATACTAAAAAAATATGAGCCGATTTGCAGGATAAATTCTATCCTCATAGACTGAAAATTAAAAGCAGAGTTGTCATTGGACAAGCATCGTCCCAAAGTAGTCTAGTGTTTGGGTTCTCACATCACATTATGCCCCCCAAAAAAGTTTCTTTATTTTGTGAGCAGTGTTGTCTACACACTATAATGTGCAATTTAAAACAATGGCTTATAGAACAAGCCATGATCTAGTGTGATGCTAATGAAATACCGCCATCGTAGATAGGCAGGAACTCTTCTAATATCAGCTTGGTTTAAAGTGTTGTAAGAACACAGCCAGTAGGTTGACTTATGTTAACTATACATGCACAACTCACTTTATCAGGTCAATTACTAATTTAGCAGTTGCAATCCCACAGATGTTACGCCTGCTAGTTTTTATCCTTGATTGTTAATTTAATGCACACTGCATCATCCCAGTCCATCTGGCTCATTGTGTGGTGCGAAGAACTATGAGTATCATGAAGTGTACATCATTAGAAGGACAAGCATGTTGGTGCATGCTACAGATCCATCTATCTAGATAGATTAGCCATCCCTAACCTGGACACTCTCCAAATATATGGTCTATATCAGTGATGGCGAACCTTTTAGAGACCGAGTGCCCAAACTGCAACCCAAAACCCACTTATGCATCGCCGAGTGCTGGGTGGGTGTGGCCCATTGGGTGGGTGTGGCCCATTGAGTTGGCGTTGCTGTGGTGGTAACGGCAGACTGAGTGGGACTAAAAAGTTCAATCAATTCCAACTTTGCAAGATTTTTTTTTCCCCGCGAAAAATTGAAATTGACTGATTGAACCTTTTTTTTTTTTTTGCACACGGTAGCGGAGGCCTAAAGCAAAAAGGTTTTATAAAACCCAGCTGAAGGCCTAGGACTGGGGTGACGCCGCACGTGCCCACAGAGAGGGCTCTGAGTGCCGCCTCTGGCACCCGTGCCTTAGGTTCGCCACCACTGGTCTATATCATTCAGAACTGGGAAATTCTAGAAACTGGACGTGCAAAAGCAGAGAAGAAGCTTCAGCCTTTCCCATAAACTGCAGCCCCTTCGTTCTTGAGAACATTCTATGATATCCTAATGCAAAACCAGTCTGTTTCATCAATTATTACAGCTACTGTTCATAGCATGAGTAACAGGCTGGGATAATTTCATACACCTGGAAGAAAAACTTGGTCTCCGTTGCACAAAGGAGAAAGCTTAGGTCTCCACTGAGCTGTAAATGAGTGGAATCCATCTTGCTGATAAATGCTCAGACACGCTCGCTCCAGCCACAACTGGAAAGGGACCTTCTGGGTCTTACACCTTGCTTCCAGGCAGACTTTCCCAGGAGGTGTCTCCAAATGAATTTATAACTAGAATTCCCAGGCATTTCTCCGAAACATCTGGGAGCCCACCAAAGAAGAAAATCTCAGTGTAGCACAGCATTGAGATACGATATATTTATTAGAATTCTAGTTGTTGTTGTTTTTAAAAAAAATCCCCCTCCCTTTTAAGTATAGAGGGGTAAAACATAATTCCTAGTTTCCCTAGAAGTGGATATTCAGATTCTACTTCTCCTATTTACTCCTGATCTTTGATCTGTAGGTCTTCGTAGACTGGACGTGTTTATTATCATTAAAAGTCATAGCACACAAATACCAGATTTGAAGCTTTCATAGATATTTATATCTCCTCTCTGGAGGGTGAAACAAAGGAGGAACCTTCAAGAAATATAAAGAAGTAAGGCTAACTGATACTTATGCTATCTATTTTCCAGGAGTGATGGTCCTTCTTGATAACTTCTTGAGAGCAGTTACTTTGTTTTCATTGTGATTGCCCATCTTCCTACAGAAGGAGACAGGAGCCATGGGGCATTTTTGCAATTCAACCTGCACTGAATTATTTTTTTTTTATGAAATTCAACATTTAAAGCAAGGAGTCATTCATTGGTCAACAAAAGAAGCACATAGTTTTTCCCCTTGTTTGTCTCCAGAAATCAAATCGAATGCTGCCTTCTGATTCATGAAGGTGACAAATAGTTTCCCCCAAGGACAGGGAGCCTATTTCTCAGCTAAACGTTCAAGGACACCATAAAGGTCTAGAGTTGATCTATCTTCTCTAAATCAGCTTCTTCCTCGGCTGTTATTCTGCAACATCTGAGCTGCCAATTTATTATGTCTGGCATATTGGCTTCTAATGAAAGCAGTGATGCTTTGATAAGACTATTTTGTTACCTCTTTTAAAAAGTGGAGCAATGCTAAATTTGCACCAGTCTGCTGGTATCTGAAAGGGGACAATCAAATATTTAGACAGTTGCCCTGTATTCAGACTCACTAGTCATTTTGAAATGTGGCTTTACAGGTGGCTGTTACGTATAAGCTGGGTTGACAAGATCAGAAATGAGGAGGTGATAAGCCGCCTGGGAAAGCCAAGGGAAATCATCAAAACAATTAAAAAACGAAAGTTAGAATATTTCGGACATGGGATGCGACACCCAGAAAAATACGGCATTCTCCATTTAACCCTCCAGGGAAAGATGGAAGGCAAACGAGGTCCAGGCAGAAGAAGAACATCGTGGCTTCAAAATCTCAGGGACTGGTTTGGACAAAACTTAGCAGCACTTTTTCGTGTGGCTGCTGATAAAAACAGGATCGCCAACATCCGATAATGGACATGGAAGTTCTTCTTCTTCTTCTTCTTCTTCTTCTTCTTCTTCTTCTTCTTCTTCTTCTTCTTCTTCTTCTTCTTCTTCTTCTTCTTCTTCTTCTTCTTCTTCTTCTTCTTCTTCTTCTTCTTCTTCTTCTTCTTCTTCTTCTTCTTCTTCTTCTTCTTCTTCTTCTTCTTCTTCTTCTTCTTCTTCTTCTTCTTCTCATTTTTATACCGTTCAATTGTGTCTAATTTTCCAACACACTGGACAAATCCCTGCAGTTTTCTTGGCAAGATTTAGGAAGTGATTTGCCGATTCCTCCTTCCTAGGGTGAGAAAGTGATTGACCCAAAGTCACCCAGCCAGCTTTCATGGCTAAGGCGGGTCTAGAACTCACAAGTCTCCTGATTCCTAGCCTGATGCCTTAACTACTACACCAAATAGTCTCTTAATCAATATTAACCTACAGCAATTCAGCTGAAATGAAATCACTTTTTGTCATGTTTGAAATTGCTCTCATACTATCACACAAATGTTCTCCCATCTGCAATTGGATGCCAAGCAGGTGTATATTTTGCATTACTGCAGTTTGGGGAAGCAGATGGACAAAAAATATCCATCAGTGGTTTCATTTAAAAAAATGTTTTCTTCGCTCAGCTCCTTTGATTGGATTCTAGGCACATCCGAGAAGGAAAAAAAAATTCTTCCTTCTGCTAATTTATCTTAATAATTGCAAAAATCAAAGTGATTGGATTTGCCCTACACAAGCTTAGTAATGGTTCCAAAACTAGAAAAACAATACAAGTTTTGCATCAAATGAAAAAAAGAACACAATCAAAAGTCTATGCACCATTCGGGCCTTAGAGAAGATTTTGATGCATAGAGAACAGTAAAGTATAAAATAAATTGATTGAAGAGCAATAAGGATTCTTCCTTGCCTTATGAGAAAGAAAAGAGGGGGGGAAATAAAAAAAGGAGACAGGAGCAAAAAGAAATTTAACAAGGTTGTATAAGAGCTGTAGATATTTTAGAAACAACAATCCCATAATAAGATTTTTTTTCCCCAAACCCTAACTCATAGATTCATAGGGCTGGAAGGAGATCTTCTACCCCAGCTTCCTGCTCAAGATAGGAGTTCTTATACCATCCTGGACAAATAGATAGAATCAAGATCAAGTGAAATGTTAATACCACTTTACAAGGCCTTGGTAAGGCCACACTTGGAATACTGCATCCAGTTTTGGTCACCACGATGTAAAAAAGATGTTGAGACTCTAGAAGGAGTACAAAGAAGAGCAACAAAGATGATCAGGGGACTGGAGGCTAAAGCATATAAGGAACGGCTGCTGGAATTGGGTATGTCTAGTTTAACGAAGAGAAGGACGAGGGGGGACAGGATAGCAGTCCTCCAGTATCTCAGGGACTGCCCCAAAGAAGAGGGAGTCAAGCTATTCTCCAAAGCGCCAGAGAGCAGGACAAGAAGCAACGAAGGGAAACTGATCAAGGAGAGAAGCAACCTAGAACTAAGGAGAAACTGCCTGATAGTGAGAACAATTAACCAGTGGAACAACCTGCCTCCAGAAGCTGTGAATGATCCAACACTGGAAGTTTTTAAGAAGAGACTGGACAGCCATTTGTCCGAAATGGTATACGGTTACCTGCCTGAGCAGGGGGTTGGACTTGATGACCTCCAAGGACCCTTCCAACTTTATTATTATTATTACTATTATTACTATTATTATTATTATTATTATTATTATTATTATTATTATTATTATATGGTTGTCCAATCTTTTCTTGAAAACCTCTAGGGATGGAGCACCCACAACTCCGAGAGGCAAACTGCAAACCATTGGTTAATGTCAGAAAATTTCTCCTTAGTTCCACATTGGAGCTGTCTTTAATGGGCTTCCACCATTACTTCTTATCCTACCCTGAGGTGCTTTGGAGAATAAGTTGACCCCCTCCTCTCCATGACAATCCCTCAAATATCAAAAGACAGCTATCATGTCAGCCCTAATCCTTCTCTTCGTTAGGCTAAACATACCGAGTTCCCTTAACTCAGTGGTTCTCAACCTTTTTAATGCCGCAACCCCAACTGGTCATAAGTCGAGGACTAAACCAATCGTAAGTCGAGGACTAAACCGGTCGTAAGTCGAGGACTACCCAACCGGTCATAAGTCGAGGACTTTCCCTGCCTGGGAGCGCCGTGCATGCATGGTTCCGCCCCCTGCGCCGGCCGAGGCGTAGCTGGCAAGCGGCAGAGACGGAGCAGGCCGACCACCAGCTGGCCCAGCCCAAGGGGGGAAAAATGGACAAAAAAAATGGCGGACAAAAAAAATGGCGGACAGCCTTGCTTGGTGACCCCGTGAAATGGTCGATCGACCCCAAATGGGGTCCCGACCCACAGGTTGAGAACCACTGTCTTAACTGCTCATCATACCGTTTAGCCTCCAGACCCCTTATCATATTGGTGGTCTGTGCGCCTTGTGCACAGTCACCCATGCTCTTGTCACCTCCCGCCTGGACTACTGTAATGCTCTCTACATGGGGCTCCCCTTGAGGAGCATTCGGAGGCTCCAGTTAGTCCAGAATGCAGCCGCGCGGGCGGTGATGGGAGTGACTCGTCGCTCCCATGTAACGCCGCTGTTGCGCGAGCTGCACTGGCTGCCGGTGGCCTTCCGGGTGCACTTCAAGGTGTTGATTATCATCTTTAAAGCGCTCCATGGCATCGG
>NW_015388407.1:109914-114534 GCF_001527695.2 Protobothrops mucrosquamatus
ATGCTCTCTACATGGGGCTCCCCTTGAGGAGCATTCGGAGGCTCCAGTTAGTCCAGAATGCAGCCGCGCGGGCGGTGATGGGAGTGACTCGTCGCTCCCATGTAACGCCGCTGTTGCGCGAGCTGCACTGGCTGCCGGTGGCCTTCCGGGTGCACTTCAAGGTGTTGATTATCATCTTTAAAGCGCTCCATGGCATCGGTCCTGGTTATCTCCGAGACTGCCTTCTGCCTCAGATTACCTCTCATCGGCCGATACGCTCCCACAGAGAGGGTCTCCTCAGGGTGCTGTCAGCCAGACAGTGCCGGCTGGCGACCCCCAGGGGGAGGGCCTTCTCGGTGGGAGCCCCCACCCTATGGAACGAACTACCCCCAGAGATCCGGGTGATTCCGGATCTCCCCTCCTTCCGCCGTGCCCTCAAGACATGGCTATTTAAGCTAGCAGGACTGGCCTAAGGGTTATCTTAATTTGGTTTTAAAATAATTTTAACAAGAAAAGGGCAAAAAATTAATATTCTATTTTAATTACATTTTAAATTTAGTATTTTTTGTATTATGTACTTGTTTTAAATGGCTGTAAGCCGCCCTGAGTCCGTTTGGAGAAGGGCGAGGTAGAAATTTAAATAAACTAAACTAAACTCTTCTCTGCACATCTTCTAGGGTCTCAGCATCTTTTTTTGTATCATGGCAACCAGAACTAGTATTCTGAATGTGGCCTCACTAGTGCAGTGCAGAGTGATACTCTCTTGAACTTGATGTTATCCCTCTGTTGATGCAGTCCAGGACAGTATTGGCTTTTTGGACGCTGAAGCACACTGTTGGCTCTTACTTAAGTGGAGGTCCACTAGGACACCAAGATCCCTCTCACAGTTACTACTGTTGAGCCAAGTACTATTCTACACCTGTGCATGCCATTTTTCCTGCCTAAGTGCAGGACCTTGATTTACTGACCACTAAACTGCATCTTGTTGGATAGGGGCCAATGCTCAAGTATATGAAGATCAGTGGTGGGATTCAAATATGTCAACAACCGGTTCTCTGTGTGAATGCCACTTCCATTCTGGGCCTGGGCAACAAAACATTAGCTATCGGTTCTGCCGAAGTGGTGCGAACTGGCTGAATCCCACCACTGATGAAGATCCTTCTGAATCTTGAGTTCCCCCCAGTTTGGTGTCACATGTAAATTTGACAATACCCTCATCTAGATCATTTGTGAAGATGTTGGAGAGTCCAAGACAGAATCTTGAGGAGCCCCACAACATGCTTCCCTCCATGTAGATGTAGCATCATTAAGGATTATACGTTGAGTGTGATTGATCAGCCAACTGCAAATGCATGTGGTGGTGCTACTGTCTATCCCATGCTTTTTTTTAATCTTACCAAGAAGTAGATTGTAGTCTACTTTGTCAAATGCCTTATTGAAGTACAAGTGAACTATATCCACAACATTTTCCTGATCCACTAATTAGTTACTTTATCAGAAAAGGCAATAAGGTTTGTCTATAGCAGTGGTGGCGAACCTATGGCACGGGTGCCAGAGGCGGCACTCCCAGCCCTCTCTGTGGGCACGCGCGCTGTCGCCCCAGTCCTAGGCCTTCAGCTGGATTATATAAAACCTTTTCGCTTTAGGCCTCTGCCGCCATGTGCAAAAAAAAAAAAAAAAGTTCAATCAGTCAATTTCAACTTCTTCCTGGGAAAAAAAAAAGATCTTGCAAAGTTGGAATTGATTGATTGAACTTTTTAGTCCCAGCCAGTCTGCCATTATCACCGCAGCCACGCCCAACCAATGGGCCACGCCCAGCCAATGGGCCATACCCACCCGGCACTCGATGATGCATAAGTGGGTTTTGGGTTGCAGTTTGGGCACTCGGTCTCTAAAAGGTTTGCCATCACTGGTCTATAGCATGATCCATTTTCAACAAGCCCATGCTGGATTTCAGTGATTGCTTTGTCCATTTCTAGGGGCTCACAAATTTGCTGCTTGGTTATCTTTTCAGGATTTTCACAGGTATGGATGTCAAGCCGTTTGATCTATAGTTTCCTGGATCCACTTTTTCCTCTTCTTGAAGGTTGGAATCACATCAGCTCTTTTCCAGTTCCCCCCATGCTCCAGGGGTTCTGGAAAATTTCATTCAGGGGTTCTGAGATCACATCTGTCAGCTCCTTTAGTAGCGTGGGATATACACCATCTGGTTCCAGACATCTGAACTCATCTAAAGTGGATAGGTATATATTTTCTTTTACTAATTTCTTACCTATTTTGACCTGTGTTCTTGTTCTGTCTCCCATTTACTCTTTTGTAAAGAGAAGATGATCTATGCCTGCAGAATATGGTGGCTTATATGCATGTTACATCCAAAAGCTTATGTAATTCTTATTCTGCCTTCCACCCTGGCAACTGGGTAAAAATGACGAGAATTGGCAACTACAATCCTGAATGTTGCTTTGGATGGCACAATGATTTCAGCCCAGTGGGATGCTCTTATGCACAGTTGGTATTGACTCAATTGTGCATAATTCATAGCATAACATTGACTCCATTGTGCATACGTCATAACAGAACATTGATTTAGTTGTGCAATATAGCTCACACTACCAGCAATTTGTAGCACCGCTTCCACAGAAAGTGAATAGATTAGTATCAGTTGAAGTGAAAGAAATGCAGATAATAATGGGGGGGGGNTGGTAAGGCCACACTTGGAATACTGCATCCAGTTTTGGTCACCACGATGTAAAAAAGATGTTGAGACTCTAGAAAGAGTACAGAGAAGAGCAACAAAGATGATTAGGGGACTGGAGGCTAAAACATATAAGGAACGGCTGCTGGAATTGGGTATGTCTAGTTTAATGAAGAGAAGGACGAGGGGGGACATGATAGCAGTCTTCCAATATCTCAGGGACTGCCCCAAAGAAGAGGGAGTCAAGCTATTCCCCAAAGCGCCTGAAGGCAGGACAAGAAGCAATGGATGGAAACTAATCAAGGAGAGAAGCAACCTAGAACTAAGGAGAAACTTCCTGACAGTGAGAACAATTAACCAGTGGAACGACCTCCCTCCAGAAGCGGTGAATGGTTCAACACTGGACGTTTTTAAGAAGAAACTGGACAGCCATTTGTCCAAAATGGTATAGGGTTTCCTGCCTGAGCAGGAGGTTGGACTAGATGACCTCCGAGGTCCTTCCAACTTTATCATTATTACTATTACTATTACTATTACTATTACTATTATTATTATTATTATTATTATTATTATTATTATTATTATTATTATTATTATTATTATTATTATTATTATATAATTCAGATGAATCTTTCCCAGATGTTTTGGTTCTTTTGAACATTTGCACTGAAAAAGAAGGTATGGCAAATCAGGGCACCAATTAGAACTCCGTAAGGTAGAATCTAGTGATTCTCAAACTGTGGTTCACAAAGATTCATCAAAATATCCATTATAGCTTGCCCACAATCACCAGCCACAGCCTATTCATAACTACAGCCTCCTGACTCCCTGTGTTTATTGCCCATCAACTGGCCCAACCAAAACTCTCCATCCCTTTTACAGGTGATTAAAAAAAAAAAATACAAAATTTTGGTTCCACAAATTTAGCTTAGAAAGACCTTTTAAAGGGGAAGGGATAAGAAGATATCACAAATGCAACAATCATCACTATTTTCTTTGCCCCAAATTACTAACTTTCCTACTCTTATCCTCTCCTAAGAATATCTGCCTGACCCAGAGAGGGCACGGTCCAGGTCCCTTCCTTCAAATGTTGTCTTTTAATGGGACACGGGAAGTGTGTTCTTTCCATACCAGCCCCTACCCTATGGAACACCCTTCCCCTTGAGATCTGGCAGGCCCCCACCCTCTTAGATTTCCAGAAAGCCATTAAGAGCTGGCTTTTCCCCCAGATCCCAAGATTGCAAGGTTGAAGCCTGAGAGAATACATAGTTGGGCAGATATTGTTGATTGGGTACCAGTTTTTTTCTTGTTGCTTGGGTGGTTGGGCTGTTTTATTGTTGTGTTTATATTATTGCTGTTAGCCACCCAGAGTTGAGTCTCACAAGAAGGGCAGCCATATCTATTTTTAAAATAAAAAATACGTGTGTTGGAGGCATGTGTCCACATGCCTGATTTTTATGGATGACTCCATAGGTAAGGAATGATTTCACAGCAGCAAAGGCAGCTTAAATAAGAGTAATGGATTTAATTCAAGCATTGGTCCTACAGAGAAGCAGGTTACCAAACCACGGTTCATCAGAGATTCCAGGCAGAAGAACAAGCCTGTGGAAAGAGAAAACCACTAATTCATGACCAACTGGATAATTTGCATCCTGAGCCAGGAGATTAAAAAATTCAGAAACATCATTATTCTGGGCAACATTGTGCTGCCTGGTGGATTAAGCACTGTGCAAATGATTACAGCAGAAACATAATGCTTTTAACAGCTCAACAAGTTGGATGGGCAGGCAAAAGATCACTCCTTTCTGGCAGATCAGAGCCATCCTGTGCTTGTCAACAAAAGACTGCCCATTGCTTTTCAGCAGGAACCCCCCTAAAACGGTCGTGCAGGGTCTAAAAGAGACTTAAAGCATCTTTTAAAAAGATATTCTCAGCAAACAGAATTC
>NW_015388407.1:114841-134229 GCF_001527695.2 Protobothrops mucrosquamatus
ATGGTGTGTCACCCAAGGCAGCTCCTAATTGCTCTTATTAAGTAATTGGCACTTTAGCTGCTCCAGCACGGAGCGGGTGTATTTCGTTCCTTTGTTTCAAGATACATCTGAGTACAAAGAGCCGCCTCCCAAAACTCTTTTGGATTGGAGTAGGTACCACTTTGATTCATTTCCTTAATGACTGCCTATTCCTAAGGTCCCCGGGAAAGCTGAAAGGTAATTGGGAAAGACAAACTGCACGAAAGTGTGTGATGGGTGTAACCTGCGCGTGGAACTACAGAAAAGTCAATATGGCTTAGCCTGCCACCGGATGATGCTAAAAGCTGCTAGCATAAATTGCTTTTCCAAATGAGTCAATAAAACCACAGCCCCCAGCCAACAAAAAGAGTGGAGTCCGTAAATTACAGGACTTTGAATCACTTAATTAATCGGTTAAATTTGCCGTCCAGTTCCTGGCCATCAAGGTCCTTTTCCCTCTCTTTTTGTCTTTTCAAAAACATCTCCTTTTAAAAATACTACCTGCCACATAGTATGTACTATGTGTGTAGTATGTATGCATGTACAGCACCCTCAAATATTTACCTGCTAGCGATGAATTGTAAGGATAGTCGTGGGAACTCTGGGATCATAGCCTAAATTTGTTCCGCCTTTTTTTCCCCAAAACTGCTTTGCAATAATAATAAAAAAAGGCTGCTCCCCAAACCGTATTTGATATTTTCTGTATTTCTTCTCAAATTGCATTTTCATGCCCTTTTTGTTTTTTTTTCATTATGTGTAATTTTGGCGAGCAATTTTCCCAAACAGAATGCGTTTTGTGTGCATCTTTCCCTAACGTTCAAATAAGCCTATTTGGTGTGCAGCCTCACCTGGTAAAAATGAAATATTCGCCACCCTAAGCTCACAATCAATCTTTCCTTAAGCTGTGCGATGGTATACGCCTGCCTTAGCTTTATCTGTACATTTTTAGATTGCCAATCTGTGTTTTAAAACTGAAAAAAAGGACAAATGCTGACAATTAATCTCTGCCTTTCAGTTGACATACAGACGGAAGAAGTGAGCCATCCTTCACAACAAATGGAAAGTGAATGCACACAGGAAGATCTCAAAGGGCAGATCATAATGGGAATGCAGTCTCTCAGCTGAATGCTGTTTTGCACCAATAACTAACATTTCACCCTCTCTAACCTTCCTGTCCACAGATATCTCTTCTTCCTGGCCAAGCCCTTTCCTTCTTTTCTGCTTTCTAAAATACACAAAACATAGAACGTAGAATATCAGAGTTGGAAGGGACCTTGGAGGTCTTCTAGTCCAGGGGTGTCAAACTGCCGGCCCGCGGGCCAGACATGTCATGCGGAAGCCGTGCCCACCCCATTGCCAGCAATGGCGAAACTCTCCCAATATGTTGCGTGACATCACATAACGTCGCGAGTTTGACATGTCTGTTCTAGTCCAACCCTCTGCACAACCAGGAGACAGCCAGACAAGTGGCTGTCCAGTCTTTTCCTATAAGCCTCCAGTGTTGGAGCACCCACAACTTCTGAAGGCAAGCTGTTCCACTGGGTAATTGTTCTCACTGTCTGTGAATTTCTCCTTAGTTTTGGGTTGGTTTTCTCTTTGATTAGTTTCCATCGGTTGTTTCTTGTCTTGCCTTCTGGTGCTTTGAAAATAAGTTGACCCTCTCTTTTTTGTGGCAGCCCTTCAAATATTGGAGCAGTGTTATCATGTCTCCTTTGGTCCTTCTCTTCACTAGACTAGCCATACCTAATTCCTGCAACCGTTCATCATATGTTTTAGTCTCCAGACCCCTAATCATCTTTGTTGCTCTTCTCAGTACTTTTTCCAAAGTCTCAACATCTTTTTTTATAATGTAATGCAAATATTGGAATATTTGCAACAGGCCCTCTGTCCCATGGTAAAGCATTCGCTTTGTTCTAGAATGCTAAAGTTCTGAATCGACCACTAAGAACCAAATCAAAAGGCATCAATGGATGTCCTGGGTCTCAAACTGTGTCTTCGTATATCTCTGCAACATTTGGCTAACTGCAGGATGCTGAACAGAAGGATATGTCAAACAGCATTAAAGCATTTCTGCCTGGGTGCCTAGAGCAAGTAGGAATCTGGATCGGTCTACCGTTCTTCACTGCTGTTTAAGATGCTGGGAATTAATGCTGGGATAAAAAAAAGAAATGGGGGAAAAAAATCTTGGTAATTTCTCAGCTGAAAGGTTTGGGGGGAAAAAATGTCCCCACCTGGGAGACTCTAAAGACCTTATTTCCCTCTCCTGCATTCAAATTAGTGGAGAAAAGATACTTCCTCAACCTTTGCAAGGATGGATAAAATATGTCCTGAGAGGAAAATTAAAGAAATATAAGCCCTTCTGTTGCAGACTGCCCTAGGAAGACTTCCTCAGCTTTGATAATGCCCTGTAAGAGCTTTATCTCCCTTTATTATTAGCTGCAATGGAGAAAAATGCTACCGGGCAAAATTATGAAACAGGACATGTGGAGCTAGGAACTCTTTATATTCAGGGAGAGAAAGTCGAATATGCACATTTCAATCCAGGCAGAAGAATTCTAGACTGTAGAAAGCTCTCTTCTTCTAAAAGGGGCTTTACACAAATTTGGGTAGTCTTTACACAAGTCTTGCTTGCACAGGAGAGCTTAGTCCATGGATACATCAAGATGATACCAATAAAAGAGAATATTGGTAGCTCAGGGTTGAAGTGTGGGGCTTTTGGTGCTCTCTGAGTTTGGTTGTTATTTTGCAGAGGTTTCATTAACTGAGTAGATAATTTCATCGATGGTAGCACCTAGAAAACGTCCAAGCTGGAAAACAACTAAGCTCAGAAGAGCACCAAGGACCCCACATCAAAATGTCTAAAGTAGGACTGAATTGTAGATCCAAGGGTGGCAAGGGCCATTCTTACGTGTGTCCTTGTGTTTGTGGACACGTGTGTGCATTTTGCAAAGTTAGGTATTACTAGTCAGTGAAGCTATTTTGACTCCCTCCATGTGAGTTTCAGTCTTTTGGGGCTGCTTCCTTCTACAATATAAATGTCCTGCCCATCTCCTGCCTCTGTGTGTTTGTTTTGCAAGATCAGACTGGCTTCTGCAAATCTTGAAGTTCTCCCAATCTTCCCTCCATCTCCTGGCATATAAATGAAGCTATTTTGACTCCCTCTGCACCTGAGGAAGGAGTCTGTTATTACCGCAGAGCAAAATAATACTTACAGTGCTAAAACACAGAGGTGTTAAAGGCACGGCATGTGGCGCAGAATGGCAAACATTTCAATGTAGGTGGCTTAATCTGTTTACCACATTATCATTCAAATGAGGAAGCACGTGCCTCTTGCCTTTGTTTCTTTGGAAATGCACCTGTCACTTTTCTCTGGGTTTTGAAAAACAATGTAGTCAAATGACAAAATGAAAACTCAACCGCTACCCATTGCAAACCAATCTGAAATATGCAGATCCAGATCATGAGTTCCCATTCCATGACAGCATCCAGCTTTCCTTTCCTGAAAGCTCAAACATTTAAGCAGGATCAGGTCTAACAGACAAGCATCTTCCACACAGCGCCCTAGACTTAGCAACTGTCAGTAAGAAAGACAAAGTCTGGAGAGTGGACATTGCAGTACCTGGAGACAGCAGAAGAGAAGAGAAAGAGCTGGAGAAAATCACAAAAGACAAAGACCCAAAACAAGTGTGGCAAAAGAAAGCCAAGATAAGATCAGTAATAATAGATGCCTCGGGTGCAATCCCAAAACATCTGGAGCACCACTGGAAACACCATCGGCATGGACAAAGTCATCATCACTCAACTGCAAAAGGCAGCTTCACTTGGAACAGCATACATCCTGCAACTCTTAACACCTTTAATCCATCAAACAACAATCTCTGCCTATTCCAGGTCCTTGATAGGTGGATAAAAATGTCAAATCCAGTCTAAACATCTGGCTGACTGTGACCAATCCTAATAATGTGGAGATTACCCAACCCCAAAGAGCCTCTCTAAATGGCTTACTCTTTGAAAGAGAAAAAAAACAACAAAGAACAGGGAAGACTAGATCAGTCCAGGCAAAACCCACTACGTATTTTTACAAGAACACACTCCCCAAACACATTACCTGAAACTTTGGGAAAACAGCCAGCTTTTGAAAGTCTTCCAGGATACCTTCAGTGTGGGCTGAAATTCCAGAAGTCAAGATTCTGTAGTGTCCAAATGCCTAACTGTGTGCCATTAAATTTCATCTCTCCCAAGAGTCTGCAGACCGTAAGCCGCACATCTCTGATCTAAAGCGTATTCTACTGTTCAAATATAAATCCTGCTATACCTAAATCCCCAACGACGTCTCAATACAGGTCTTCCTCAGACCTGCACAGATACTTCTAAAAGAGCCAAATTCCGCTTTAGAGCCTGTGCAAAACAAGCAATGAAAGTAGCAATGAAACCTGGCAATTTTATCTAATGGTTACTGTTTATTTCATGCTTTTTATTGTGCAGCTTGCCCATGAGAGCTGCTGATGGTTATCATAAACAAGTTAATACCCTGAAAAACATTCATACAAATGGCTACAAATGTGTAGTGGGCTGGGTTATGTTTTCTGCTGGTACTTTTTAATCTTCTGATCAAACTGTCCAGCAAACTATCCACATTGCCACACAATTAACCTGCCTTTCTCTTCTGCTCTGTGTCCAAAGATCAGTTTCAACATGGGTGGAAACTGAAAGTTGTGGGGATTACACGCATGGCAAGATTCCTCTTCACATCAGCAAAAATATTTCCCAGATTATTATCAGGAGCCACTTCAATTCCAATAAAACACAAGACGATTTCTGGATTCTCTAGCAAGGCATTGATGTCAAATATAAAAGGAGAAATTTACCCCCATCGTATCACACACAGCCTAACTGGCAAACTAGCTGAACGAAAATGAAGGAAAATACAATGCAAATATGTACACAACAGAGGACCCTGGAGACAGATTACCTAGAAACATAAATTGGAAACATGAGAAATGTGAATTATGTACCTCCATTACCTAAAAAAGGTACAACTGGTTGAAAACGTAAGAGTTAAATCGTCCTTGCAACTTGGAATCGGCAAATGTATCTTTGTATATTCATCCCATTTTTTTATTTTATTTTTTTTGCTACAGACCTTATCTAGAATTCTTTTTAGGCAAAGACTTGGCGAGCTGCTTTGAAGAGTTTGGAGAAGTCAAATGTTGAAAGATAAACTCCTGGTCTGGGTTTGAAAATTTGAAATTAGACGGTTCACATTCAGGTAGAAACGTTTTGGGGTTTTTTGCAACCCTATATTGACATTATGGATTTACTGGGTGCTTCAGGGAACACTAATTTACTGGGGGGGGGCAGCATTATGCCATTTGACAACCAAGGTACATCTGCTATCGCTGGGAACATATTTTAACTGAAATCAAGACTTCAAAGGAATTGACTAATTCCAGTAACAGCCAAAGTTGCATAAATCAGTTCTCAGCAATCAATGTGCAAATGTCAATTCTCTTTGTCCCTCTGAAGAGTCCCGTCAACACATCTAATACATGCTATTCTTATTTCTATCCTTTATGCACCCCTAAAGCTTACTCCTTCCATCTCCACAATGGCCATCACAGCTAGTCCTCCACTTATGACCACAACTGAGCAACAAAGATGGTTAGGGGGCCTGGAGACAAAAATATATGAAGAACGATTGCAGGAATTGGATATGTCTAGTCTAGTGAAAAGAAGGACTAAGGGTGATATGATAGCAGTGTTCCAATGGCCAAGGGGCTGCCACAAAGAAGAGGAAGTCAATCTATTTTCCAAAGCATCAGAAGGTAAGACAAGCAACAGATGGAAACTAATCAAGGAGAGAAGCAACCTAGAACTAAGGAGAAATTTCCTGACAGTGAGAACAATTAACCAACTTGCCTTCGGAAGTTGTAGGTGCTTCATCACTGAAGGCTTTTAAGAAGAGACTGGACAGCCACTTGTCAGAGATGGTATAGGGGTCCTGCTTGAACAGGGGGTTGGACTAGAAGATCTCCAAGGACCCTTCCAACTCTGATATTCTGATATATTCTGTTATCCCCAGTCTGGATAGGAAGTTTTGGTTATATGGATGAGTGCCAGAGTTCCACGGTTCCAGGAAGCACAAAGATAGAATGGAATAACGGAGTTAATCCTTAATGGACTCAATTATAAATTGAAAAGATGGGCTAAATGATAAAACTACTTAGATGAGCAGAAAAATTGAACATTTGAAGAGCCGCGAAATACGCACACAGGTAGTGAAATAATGAGTTGTGTCGAGTTTTTCCCTTAGACTCCGTGCAATTATAAAATGAGTGTGGGGGGAATAAATATTTCTGCGAGAGAACAAAGCATTTAGCTAAGTCTGCAATCTGTTCAAGCCTCGAGACAACAGCAGGCGACATTCCTGCAAACTAATTAAAAACTCTTACCTTATTCATTTATTTTTAAATACGTGCACCCAGCTTTTCACCCGGGCAGGACTCCGATTTGTCTTTTTAACATGAGAGAGGAATAAATATTATAATAGAGCAGGATCAATTCAATCCCTATTCCTTTAAAAGATCTCAAAAGTATTACAGGGCCAAGGAATACTGGACCAGAGGACATCTATGAGCTTATCTATGCTTGAGAGATTCATCCCATCACTTAAATATGAGCCAGCCCTGTGCTGCAGCTGCCAAAAAGGCCAACACAGTGCTGGGCTGCATTAACAGAGGGATAGAATCAAGATCACGTGAAGTATTAATACCACTTTACAATGCCTTGGTAAGGCCACACTTGGAATACTGCATCCAGTTTTGGTCACCACGATGTAAAAAAGATGTTGAGACTCTAGAAAGAGTGCAGAGAAGAGCAACAAAGAGGATCAGGGAACTGGAGGCTAAAGCATATAAGGAAAGGCTGCTGGAATTCGGTATGTCTAGTTTAACGAAGAGAAGGACGAGGGGGGACATGATAGCAGTGTTCCAATATCTCAGGGGCTGCCCCAAAGAAGAGGGAGTCAAGCTATTCTCCAAAGCGCCTGAAGGCAGGACAAGAAGCAACGGATGGAAACTCATCAAGGAGAGAAGCAACCTAGAACTAAGGAGAAACTTCCTGACAGTGAGGACAATTAACCAGTGGAACAACCTGCCTCCAGAAGCGGTGAATGCTCCAACACTGGAAGTTTTCAAGAAGAGACTGGACAGCCATTTGTCCAAAATGGCGTAGGGTTTCCTGCCTGAGCAGGGGGTTGGACTAGATGACCTCCAAGTCCCTTCCAACTTTTACTATTATTATTATTATTATTATTATTATTATTATTATTATTATTATTATTATTATTATTATTATTATTATTATTATTATTATTATTATTATTATTATTATTATAATATTCTGACTGTTGCAGCAATATTTTGAGGTTGCAGGACACCTGGCTTGGGATGTCATAGTTTAAATAGTGAAGTGCCACATTCCAATTCATGCATGCATCATCCCAGGCCCTGGCACCCAATGCCATACATGGGACACAAACTCACTCCCCGCCTGCTTCCTTTCCTTGCCACAAGCCCTTTTGCCAGACTAGTGGCCTGGCTTCATTCCATCAAGTGGCCCTTCCCCTTTGGACATGCCAACAGGACTGGGTGGGGCTTCAGCCAATCTGATTTGGAGCTGCCAACCCGTGGAAGAGCGAGTTTCCTCTCTTTCATCTGAGCAGAATGCAGAAATGAATTCTGATAAAAAAAAGTTGATGGAATTAGCAGAGACGGCTAAATTGACCGCTTTGGTCAAAGGAAAGAATACAATTAATTTTGTTTCTACCTGGAAACCCCTTATCAATCAGAATAAAGCTGGAAGGGACCTTGGAGATCTTCTAGTCCAACCCCCTGCTCAAGCAGGAGGCCCTATACCAGTGGTGGCGAACCTATGGCACGCGTGCCAGAGGCGGCACTCAGAGCCCTCTCTGTGGGCACGCGTGCCATGCCCCAGAGATGGCAACTGTTAAGTCCGGAGAATAATGGCGAAGGAGACAATGCATGTTGCTAGTGAATCTTTATTCTCTCTCTTTCTTACAGCTAACAACCAACAAGAGCAGAGGCATGCAGGCCTCTATTTATACCCCCGGATCCCCGGGCAATCCCAACCAATAGCAGGCAGTCTTTTCCCGCCTTGCGCATGCGCGCAAGGCCGGCACCGCTCAGTCTGGTCCCGGGCAGCTTTTGCAAATGCCTGGGACTCTTGCATCGTCCCGAGCCTGCTTCTGCAGGCTCAGGACACAACAGCAACCGTCCCTCTTCAGCCAGCTGCCCACATGGCTGGATGCATCCCAGCACCCATGCGCTCCTTGGCCTCTGTGTGCAGGGGCCGATGGTGTCAGGCAGCAGCCACCCTGGCCTCACCTTGCCCTGTGACAATGGCACCCCCGCTCTGCCTCGCCTTGCCTCACCCAGCAGGACGAGCCTCCTGCCCACCGCACCACCTGCCAGAGACATTCTGGATCTCCCCCAACCCTGCCCAGCCCCCACAGGCGTCCCTCCCCATGAGCAACATCGAGGTGATCACGTCCACCTTGGCCACACCCACCCAATCTGCCATGATCACCACAGCCACACCCAACTAACGGGCCACGCCCACCTGGCACCCAGCGATAAATAAGTGGGTTTTGTGTTGCAGTTTGGGTCTCTAAAATGTTCGCCATCACTGCCCTATACCATTTCAGATAGGTAGTTGTCCAGTCTTTTCTTAAAAACCTCCAGTGATGAAGTCCCTACAGCTTCTGAGGGCAAGCTGTTCCACTGGTTAATTTTGGAGTTTGTGCTTGAGGTGACCCACACAGATCAGACGGGGCGGAGGTTTTTGCAGAGGGCAGATACTTCAATAATATAAGCAGAACAGAACCCCAGAATATAAGAGGAAGGGGTTCACCTCCCTCCCTGGGTACCCTTATTGGGTAAGCCTCTTTCTATAAGAAAAACCCTTCCCCTCTTTAATTCACTGGGGTTTGGGGGTCAGCTAGCGATAGGGTAAGTACTTTCTGTTCTGCTTTGTTACTGTACTTCATGTCTCGGAGTTTTAAGGGTTTATAGTTTAAAACTTGTCATCTTTTAAAGGATTTGACTTCTTTTCCCCACGGGAAACATTTTTTTAAAGCCATCAGGATTTTTGTAATTGCTTCATGCAGTAATGAAAACCTGGATTTAAAAAAACACACACCAATATGTGAACAGGAAACACGCTAATCTGTGCCCCAGTTAAACTGAAAGCCTGATTTTTTTAAAAAAAATTATGTCTCTGTATACATTTGTTAGAGAAATTGTACTGTGGCCTCACATTTGGCCTCACATTTGACCATCTAAGTTCAGTTTAACCCACCCATCCCCCAAAGGGGAAAGGAGACAATCTGCAAATATGGTTTGATTGCTTCCTTAGGTTTCATGCACTATTTTGCTTTAAAAAATCCATAATATTTATATACACACGGTTTTGTCCGTTTGAGTCCAAATGTCAGGCTCAGGGGATTGAGACGGTATGTTAAATTGCAGCACAGAAGATTATTTCAAGCCGATATATATATACAAAAATCTAGTCAAATAAAGTTCAGTTCTGAACTGACACCAGATAAGGGTCAAAAGAATTTAAGAGGGGCTGAAGTTGGATCATTTGTGGCAACGTATGGACTCTAAGCTAATGACACATTTAACTCTGTTCCCCCAGGCCTGCCTGCTCTTCTATCTACACTAAAACAGGTAATAGCAGAAGCAGCACACAAAAAACCCCAAACATTTCCACATTTTGAAAGACCACAAGGAAAATAATATTCTGAAAATGTTAAATTTGGCATTACATTGTCTGAGATTTTTAGTCATTTCTTTAAAAAATGCTGCTAAACACCTTCAGGGAAGGAAACAGAAATGAGTTAATTATATTTAAAAATATGTCAGATAGATGCTGGAAATGTAAACATAACTCAGGCACGTATTATCATATTTGGTGGGCATGTGGTAAAGCAAAGGCTTATTGGAAAAAGATACATGTTTGGTTAGAAAAAATGTTGGGAGAACATGTGGAATTTAAACCTGAACTTTTTCTATTAGGTATAATGCCAGAAAAGACTAATAAACAAAGTTTATATTTGGCTTTGCACGCCATAACAGCAGCAAAAATAGTCTTCGCGCAATACTGGAAAAATGAAGCAGTACCACCAGAGGAACAAATAATTAAAAAAAATATTGGAATGCGTAGAGATGGACAGATTAACTATGAGATTGAAAGATAAAGAAGAAACAGAATACTACCAAATCTGGGAGTCATTCTACAAATGGCTAGAGGAAAGAACCAAGGATTAGGAATTGATTATGTATTAGTGCTTTTGAATCCAGACAGCACGCTGGTTGAAAAATTAATACATGTATGTAAGAGAAAAACTAATAAAATCTTTATAAAAAAAAAAGAAATGAGTTAATTATAGCCTAAAAAAACTTTAATATGATCAATTCATTTTTCCCAGGCAAAGCAACAGATTCATAGCCTGAACTCAGAAAGTTCATATTCTGTCTAAATTCATATGATGCTAAGCAAGAATTGGGGTTACAGGTGTTCTAGCTTGTTACAAGAAACCCATCCCAACGATCGAAGGTTAGTTGAACAATTTATTAAATTTATACTTGGCCTAGTGGTTAAGGCATAAAGCTAGAAACCAGGAGACAATGAGTTCTAGTGCCACCTTAGGCATAAAAGCCAGCTAGATGAATTTGGGCCAGTCTGTCTCTCAGCCCAATACACCTCATAGAGTCATTGTTGTGGAAAGAATAGGAAGAAGAACTAGCATTAGGGATGTTTGACACCTTCTGTTATCTATAAAAATAATAAAGGCAAGTTAACATTTAATAAAGTCAGTGTTTCTCAACCTTGACCATTCGAAGATGCGTGGACTTCAACTCCCAGCATTCCCCAGCCATTATGCAGAAAAACTGTTTGTTCAACAGTATATTTTGTTACTGGGCCGAGCTTAAACCAAAATTCATCAAGGGCCTTCCCAATGAAGATGTAGCCAAAATGGGAGGCACTGCAAAAGAAACAAGCTCTACCACACAGAGACCAAACTGTCAAAAGTTCTACAGGTGTGTTACTCACCCCCACCTCCTCTTTGTGCTGAGTTATCTTCATGCTCTTCCACCAGAGGTTCTTCAATGGCCTAAACCTCTAAGCAGCCAGGAAGAGAAAGGTGAGAATCCTGTATATGCCCATCCCAAAAAGGACCAGCTGACTTCATCACTTAAATATGGTCACCTGAATCCAATGGGCAAGCCAAGCACACCACTCCCTTTAAAGAAACAGCACATCTATTCCAGATTTGCTTAACAATGTTAAGTGCAGTGTCTGCTTGCAGAAACCAGGTATAGACAGACAGACACTGACTGACTGACTGACTGACTGACTGACCCCTGGATTAAGTATTAATCCTCTTATTCTACTGCACCAAAAGGACTCAGAAGTCAATGCTTTTTTTTTTCTTTTTCCGCTCCATGCTACACTTTTCTCTCTTCCCTTTTCTTCCTTTACTTTACCATTATTTTCATTTTTCTTCGTATTTCTGTATTTTATATTTTGATAAACAAATAAAAAAATTGAACAATACGGTCCAATTAACTACCCTTGGTTAGTTAAACTAGGGCAGCGGTTCTCAACCTATGGGTCGCGACCCCTTTTGGGGTCGATCGACCATTTCACGGGGGTAACCAAGCAAGGCTGTCCGCCTTTTTTTTTGTCCGCCATTTTTCCCCCCTTTTCCGGCGGGTGCCTTACCTCCCTTGGGCTGGGCCAGCTGGTGGTCGGCCTGCTCCATCTCTGCCGCTTGCCAGCTACGCCTCGGCTGGCGCAGGGGGCGGAACCACACGTGTGTCACGCTACCGGGCAGGGAAAGTCCTCGACTTACGACCGGTTGGGTAGTCCTCGACTTACGATCGGTTTAGTCCTCGACTTATGACCAGTTTAGTCCTCGACTTATGACCGGTTGGGGGTCGCGGCATTAAAAAGGTTGAGAACCACTGAACTAGGGTTTATTTAATTAACTTCTCAGCAAATTGCAGCATCTTGATGGTATCCTGGCTGACCTTGGGTAGGAGACACCAAGACATTCCAGGAGCGTGACTCAGATGGGAAATTTAAACAACAGCAACAGAACACTTCCATTCTGTCTCCAGAATGGACATGGATGTGTTCCTAGAGTCTTAGGAGGTTGGGTTCAATGGGAGAGAACATTGCATTTACGTTTTACTCAGTTAACCTAGTTGGCTGGGTTCACTAAACCCCCTGACTCAGACCTTAGTGTGCTTAGCTCTTAGTGTCAAGCAAACCCAACCAAGCAAACACTGAGAAGTTTCAGGCTCTTAATGCAAAACTTTATTGAGTACGCCACATCGGCATGTATGAAAGTAAAACCGGCTCTGACCAGACCCCACCCAAGTCACTATAGCAGAAGCATTGATTTCTTCCTCCTCCCTCTGGATCAGGTCACGTTGCCCAATCCAGGGGAAAGATATTGTTGTGAGAAAGCATTTCTAGATCCAGGCCAGACACCTGGCAATTGTCCTTGGTTCCCACAGTCCACTTTCTTAATCTTTGAAGTCTGCATTCCAAACCTCTCTCTTCCCCCCGGACTTGTTGGCAAGTTGAGAAGCAGTGTTTGACACACCAGAAAGGCTGGGCTTCGAGACTTGACACTTAGCTTTGATATGGTCAACTGACTAATCAGTAAAGTATACTATATTTTATTATTACTGCTTAGCTCTTAGCATGTGTGGTGAGGGTGTATTTGATAGAGTTGGCCTTCAGGAAAATGCCTGTCCTGAGAATGACTGAAACTGGTGGAACTATTTCAAAATCTTATCATCAGGAACTTATAAGCGTTTGGCTTCTGCATTCAGCCTTTGCTGCTAATCTGCTAATCCTCCGCAGTACCTGTAAATATTTTCTCACTATGCTTGAATAACAAAAGCAATTGGAGGTTTTGTTGAACCAGAAATAATCCAGGCATCCCAAAGGAGAGTGTTAAGTGTCTAAGTGACAGGTAGTCCTCAACATATGATCACAATTGGGGCCAGAACTTCAATTGCTAAGCAAGGCAGTTGTTAAGTGAGCCACACATGATTTAACAACCTTTTTTTCCCATGGTTGCAAAGCAATCCCTGCCGTTAAGTAAATCACACAGTTGTTCATGCTTCCCCCCATTGATTTTGCCTGTCAGAAATCAGCTGGGAAGGTTGCAAATGGTGATCACGTGACCCCAGGATGCTGCAACCATTGTAAATACATGCTGCTTGCCAAGCGCTTGAATTTTGATCACGTGACCATGGAGATGCTGCAACAGTCATAAGTCACTTTTTTTCAGTGTCGGTGTAACTTTGATGGCTGTTCCTAGTCCATTAAAATGTTCTAGGGCAGTGGTTCTCAACCTGTGGGTCGGGACCCCATTTGGGGTCGATCGACCATTTCATGGGGGTTGCCAAGCAAGGCTGTCCGCCATTTTTTTGTCCGCCATTTTTTCCCCCTTTTCCGGCAGGTGCCTTACCTCCCTTGGGCTGGGCCAGCTGGTGGTCGGCCTGCTCCGTCTCTGCCGCTTGCCAGCTACGCCTCGGCCGGCGCAGGGGGCGGAACCACGCATGCGTGGCGCTCCCGGGCAGGGAAAGTCCTCGACTTACGACCGGTTGGGTAGTCCTCGACTTACGACCGGTTTAGTCCTCGACTTACGACCGGTTTAGTCCTCGACTTACGACCGGTTTAGTCCTCGACTTACGACCGGTTGGGGGTCGCGGCATTAAAAAGGTTGAGAACCACTATTCTAGGGTTAATGCTGTCTTAAATTTAGGGATAGGTATTTGGTTTAAATATATTACTAGTCTAAAACAGCAGAGGCTGACTACTCAAGAACCTGCCTAGGAAGGCCAGCAAATATTTCTATCTCCATAACGTAATTTTAAGGCTGAGTATTACCTGTTTATAGTCCATTGTACGTACTACATCCCACGAAAAGCCATAACATAGCAATTTCCAATGAATCGGTCAATTAAATAACAATCATTTTTAAACTACCTTCTCTCTCCCGCAATCTGGGCTGAAGCAGAATTAAACCATATCTGCTCCTTTATGTTTTCTGAATGTATTTTATAGGAAGGAGGGTTATTTTCACACCACACACCAGCCAGTTCCCACTCAATCTACCTCATTTCAGAAGCATAGAGGAGGTAGTCAGCAACAGCAAAAACTCAATGTCTTCCAAATGGGATATTTCTCCCACATATGGTCTTGCATTATTTTTGCTCCTTTTAATTCTTTGAAACAGCAAGCGACAGCATCTCCAAGCCAGACCAAAAAAATACCCTGATGCACAACGATCACAATCAATTACGTTCATTGGCCAAGGCAGAAAGGAGCAACAGATTCTCAGGTTGTTTTAATGGCTAATATTTGGTGGGCTTCCAGACTATTTATTGTAACAATCAATGCTAAGAGGCGTCTAACTAATAGGAATGATTAAAACATCAAATGAAAGAAATTTGAAGGGAAGAACATTCTGCCAGCAATCAGAGCCTACCATATTTCCCAAGACTCTTGGCATGAGATATTTCCTTCCCAATTTCATATAATTCATATTCCTTCTGTATCCAGGGTGGAACAAGCTATTCAGAATTGTTTCTTCTGCCAAATGTTTTGGACAACAGTTATCTTTATCTCTGCCCAAGGCCCCTGCTGCCTAAAGCTGCTTGGGGTTATAGTCCAAAATGTCTAATGAGAGCTAGGATGGGGCAGGCTCACTTTGAAAATAAAGTAAAGAAGAAGTGCGGAACTGTAATTTTATCGGTATGTCATGTGGCATTTACAGTAGTCAGAAATGGCCTCCGAAATTCTCCACCAAATGTGTGAGGAGAGAAGTTGGATGGACAATTTCTCTCAATTTCTTCAAGGTAAGAAGGAATTCCCCAACAAATGCTCCAGGGCAGGAGACCCCCTTAACAGTAACAGTTGCATTAGTCCTGGGCATCTTCTGGAAGCAGATCTTTCAAGAACTGTTCCCTCGTCCCTTTGCTTTTTAATGGAACTGTTTAATGGAACTCTTCCTAGCTTTCCCTTCACCTTCTTTAGAACAAGGAATTATAGTTCAAGAATGTGTTGTTGGGTGGGAAACACCAGAGGTTAGCAGCTGGACTAACTAATGCAAAAATCTTGAGTGCAATCCAGGCATCTTCAGCTAAGATTGGAAAAACACAGAGAGAGAGAGGGAGGGAGGCAGCTTCTTCTGTTCCTCAACAGAAGTCCATTTTAGATCTTCAAAAGCATACAATTTAAAATTATAGATGACACTCTTCTGCAGTCCAGATCTATTGGTTTCTGGAGTCTCTCAGCGCATTTGCTTCCTGCAAACCACCAATTTCTCCATGAAGACTCTGATGAAAAGAGTTGGATGGGAGGGAGGACAGCATACATACCTTGATTTCTCTTCTTGGGCAAGCCATATTTTCTCTTAGAAGATCCCGGAAGTGTTAGAGATATCCATACTTGGTTTTTCTCTGTGTGAATATACATTCAGTAACCGCCCACCCTGGGTTCTTTGTGTGCATCAGCAGGAAAAAAGTAGACCTAGAGAGAAGTAGGGCAAAGTCCCATAACATTTGGTATATTGATCCAAAGAATATCAGGAGCTTTTGAAATCGACTTGGATGTTTCTAAACCTCTTCTTTGGCTGGTATCTTCAGTCAATAGAATGGACCCCAAATGGAGGACGGTTTAGGCTTAGCAATCAACCATTCATGGGCCATGCTGGAATTTTGTAAACATCTCAAATGTAATTTCAGATTACTTGAGACAAGGCTAAAGAGATCCAATGATGTTAAACTTTCCTACCCATGGTCTCCATCAGTCTTCTGACCATTAGGCCATTCAATGTCATCTCCCCCCCCCAAAAAAAAATTGCCCCCCTCAAATTTCCCCTTTGTCAGGCTGCAGTTGACTGGACATTGGGGAAGTTGATGCAGAGCTGAGTCCGTTTAAGCCTAGGGATGGGTGACCTTGCAGCTTCTCCAGTAGGCCTATTAAATAGAAACAATAGTTTTATTATCCCTGAGAATTTGCTAAAAGCATAGAAATAAGCCAAAGGGGAAAAAAACCCACAGGAGAGAAATCTTTCCCTCAGAATAAATTGTCTCCCCCGTGGCGAATGAAGAGCTAGGAAGAGAGGAGATTAGCTTCACGAAAGCAAGCCCAACGCTTTTTCCATGGCAATACATCATGTTCCATCGGTAAGGCCCTGTCAAGCACCACACAAAACAGCGTTCGACATATTCCTGTTGAAAAGGAAACAATTGCTACAAAAATACACATTATGCAAAATGCATGGGCTTCCAAAATACAGATATGGATGCGTAATGGTTGGCACAGAAGGAGCAGCGAGAACATTAACTGCAAAAAGTTAACCACAAAAAGACAGCTTTGTAGAAACATTCATTTCCTTAATGTAATTCAGGGGGAGAAGAAACTGATTTGCATAAAAATCGAGGGCCCTTTTTCCGTCCAGACCCAGGTTCTAAATCTGAAATATAGGTAGTCCTCAACTCGTAACCATTCATTTGACAACTGTAGGACATTACAACAGCACTAAAAAAAAAGGGGGGGGACCCCGCACTTACAACCACTGCAGGATAGCAATAGCAATAGCACTTAGACTTATATACCACTTCACAATGCTTTACAGCCCTCTCTAAGCAGGTTACAGGGTCGGCATATCGTCCCCAACAATTTGGGTCCTCATTTTCCACCTTGCAAGGATGGAAGGCTGAGTCAACCTTGAGCTAGTCAGGATCAAACTGCCAGCAGTTGGTAGTCAGCAGAATTAACCTGCAATTCTGCCTTCTAACCACTGTGCCACCATGGCTCATAGTCATCCTCACAGCATCCTCAGAGGCACGTGATTAAATTTGGGCAACTAGCGTATATGGGAGCGGAGGTTCATTCCCTGAGCTTCTGGGTTGGTTTCTGAATGTTTTGTTACCAGGCTGCTTTGATACACAAGGTCAGATGCAAAGAAGGAAAAACCTCTTGGAATTTGTCTTAGGAATCCATGGAGAAGGAAGTCAAGCTGGAGCAAGTAAGGAAATATGTGCTGCAGTGTCATAACACAAACACCAACCCCTTACATACTTGCATGCAATATCATGACACAGGTAGAGAAGTCTGGAGCTGGTGCTGTTTCTTGGGGATGGGTTATTTGAAGGGCTGTTTTTCCCAGTTCTATCTACCCAGCCCATCAGCGCAAGGAGGCAGGTGATGTTACAAGTCCCTTCTCTTAAGGAGGTCCATCTAGTAGAAGCAAGAAGAAAGACCTTCTCCTTGGTGGCTCTCTCCCTGTGGAACATCATGCCCACAAAGATAAAATTAACCTCTACCTTGATATTCTGTCAAGACATTGTTTTGCCAGTATGCTTGGAAACTCCAGTGTGATATAGATTCCATCAAGTGGTTGACTTAATCATTGTCACCAGAGTTTGGTGTGTGTGCGTGTTGGGGGTGTTATTGTGTTTTGCATTTGGAGTTTTAGTTCTCTAAAACACCCAGAGCCATTATCTCAGCATTTTGGCACCATGTTGCGAGAAACAGACATACAAAGGGAATTGGCTAAACAAGTTATTGCTTATCTGTAAAACTGTATTTGTTTTCGATTGTTCAACACATCGCGTTTAAAGCAAATCTAGGATTATTGTAGAATGATTCTTGAAAGTCAGAAACTAGATTAGCTAATACTAGGATGGGAGACCACCAGGAGATTCCAGGACTCTAGACATGACGGGAAAGTTGAAATATGTCTCCAAAGGCAATGGCAGCCATTCCATATTGCCAAAAAAAACCCTCCATGAATAAGTCCATAAAGTTCCCAGCAGTTCAGCGAAATTGAAAGGATCCGTGCAAATCAAGAAAGTCAAGTTAATTTGCTGCCAAACATGTTGAATGAACACAAAAATAATATGCTTTGTTTAGTCTGTGTGCCAAAATGCTGTGCAAACCCTAACCAATTATGCTTCACTAAATAAATCAGGTTAAAACAACGGTGAGTTCATCAAAACAACGGTGTGAAATTAGCCACTGCAAGATTAAGATAAGCCCAGTTTCTGAATGAGGAATATATTGCCACATTTAAAAACTTGACATATTTATCTGAAAGGAAGAATAGCTTTCTCATCACATCATTTACCCTTTTTAGACCAAGGGGACATCTTAAATGGATGAAGATGAGTTTTTGCTGGTCAATCTTCTTTTTTCTGGAGGCGATTGCCTCAAATTCAGGCTCTTTTGCCATTGAAATACACCAGTGTCAAAGATAAAAAGATTTCTCAGCCTTTAAGTTGAACTACAGGAGAGTTTGATTTCAAGGATCTACATTAGAAGAAGTAAGCTCTGAAGATACATGGCCCAGAACTCAAAGAAGTTCTCCAATGCTGCCTTGGGAGTTATTTCATTTTTTATTCATTGTAGGTTTTTATATTCCTTACTTTCTCTCTCCATGCGTCTGTGCATCTATGACTGCTGAAGCAAGGTACAGTCTCTTTCATAGCCATTATATTTGTCAAGACCCCATTTTAAAGTGTCAAAGGAAGGCATTTTTATACCTTCTGACCAGGAAGTGAGAAAGAAATTAATTGAATCGAGTCTGTAAATAACTCACTTGCCCGGGATAACAATATTTCTTCATTGGTGTTATAAGCAAAATAAGTGGAATCCCTATTTGGAGTTGTGAGATTAAAAAAAGGTAATGGAACCTGTTAAGGTCCATCTCCTTCCCCCCAACCCATTTTTCTTCCTCTCCGAGAGAAGATTGGCAGAAAGCGTGCAAAAGCGTAACCTCGCTAGCTTTTCTTTTATGGGAAAATGGGAAGGCATGCAAATATAACTGCTCTCAAGAAAAAAATATTTAACAAGAATTCAGGTATATGAGCTGAAATGAGAAATTCAGAGCTGTTGATTGTTCACTCTGCAGAATCTAATCTGGATCGGCCACCAGGACCAGTCTTTTGAGCTTTTGGCTCTCCTGCTGGAAAGTTCTCTCTAGCAGAATGTGTGCTTTGGGCTATTCTATGTGTAGTATTTATGTGGTGCCTGGTTGTGTGTGGCCTTTTGGTTGTTTTATTGGGGTGTTCTTCACTCTCCCAGTTCTGTTCCAGGCATCATTTGGAAGTGTTAGGACATTATTTCTAAAGGGATCCAGGCGGCATATGATAACCTCATTCAAAGTTTCATATTTTAACACACAACTTTTTTTAAGAAGATTACCTCCCACCGGCCGATACGCTCCCACAGAGAGGGCCTCCTCAGGGTGG
>NW_015388407.1:134329-173994 GCF_001527695.2 Protobothrops mucrosquamatus
GCTGTTTCAGCAGGCAGGACTGGCCTAGGGGGTATTTTAATTGGTTTTAACAAAATTTTAATAGAGCGGCCAATTCAAATATTTATTTTTAATTATTTTAGATTTGTATTTGGTATTTATGTGGGATTGTTTTAAACTGGCTGTAAGCCGCCCTGAGTCCTCCGGGAGAAGGGCGGGGTATAAATGAAATAAATAATAAAATAATAATAATAATAATAATAATAATAATAATAATAATAATAATAATAATAATAATAATAATAATAATAATAATGCTGGAAAAAGTTGAAGGAAAGAGAAGAAGGTGGATGGATTTGATCATGACTGCAATGAATGTGCCACTGAGAGGGCCAAAGGGCCAAGTGGAAGGCACACCGTTCTGGAGAAAAATATATGCAGTTGCTTCGAATCAACACCAACTAGATGCTTTGATGTCTTCCCGTGTGCTTCCTTCTTTTACAGGATTTTAACTTTTGAGAAGCCCACATGGGTTGGGGAAACAGACAGCAAGCCCAGTCTGAAGAGATAAGCAGAGTCACCAAACTGCCCAGGGAAATCAGACTCATTCATACTGCCATGCCCATTGGGTGATTGTTTTTGTGGCAAGCTGCAGCAAAGTAGCTCCCTTGCATTCATTCACTGCTTCTGGAGGCAGGTTGTTCCACTGGTTAATTGTTCTCACTGTCAGGAAGTTTCTCCTTAGTTCTAGGTTGCTTCTCTCCTTGATTAGTTTCCATCCGTTGCTTCTTGTCCTGCCTTCAGGCGCTTTGGAGAATAGCTTGACTCCCTCTTCTTTGGGGCAGCCCCTGAGATATTGGAACATGGCTATCATGTCCCCCCTCGTCCTTCTCTTCATTAAACTAGACATACCCAATTCCAGCAGCCGTTCCTTATATGCTTTAGCCTCCAGTCCCCTGATCATCTTTGTTGCTCTTCTCTGTACTCTTTCTAGAGTCTCAGCATCTTTTTTACATTGTGGTGACCAAAACTGGATGCAGTATTCCAAGTGTGGCCTTACCAAGGCATTGTAAAGTGGTATTAACACTTCAGGTGATCTTGATTCTATCCCTCTGTTAATGCAGCCCAGAGAGGGCCAAAGAGAGGGCTTTTTTGGCAGCTGCAGCACACGGCTGGCTCATATCTAAGTGATTGTCCACTAGGACAATCCTTATCAACTGGGCCATGCTCTGAACTGGAGCTTCACTGATGGGCAATCTTCCACTTCCCTAGAAACAAACCTGTCCTTCATACTCTTTGCAAATGCAAATGAAGAAAGTTGGAAGACTTGAAAGAGAAAAAGATGGGACCCATGGGTGATACTTGTAGGATTTTATCCTTTCCCCCCCTAACCTTTTCTTTAAAATAATAATCTTCATCAGAAAGCTTTTATCCAACTCTCCGTCTCCCCACGCCGCTATCTCTACCTTGCCAGAGCAACAAATCAATTGTCCCTGTTTGACATTCTCCTCTTTGCAAAAGCCAGATGACTTATGGCAGCTGACAGGCAAGTTCCATGGCGCAGGTCGATGATGTGATTTCACAGTATCTTCTCCCTGCCTGCTTTGGCTTAAGATTGGAAAAGCAATTGGCAAGTAGCATTGCAGGCTACAAATGAAGAATTTAATTCCTTGTTCTAGGGGGGGGGAGGGAGGGGCTTGAGACACAGGAATTTCTTAAGCTACGTTATACTTATTTCTTCACTAAGGGAACAGTCATAATATTACCCAAAAGAGAATAGCCAACCTTTTAAAAAAATATCTATGTGTATATTAAACATGCTTCCCTACCAGAATACATTCTGTGCTCAAATCTACTTGACAGTTTTCTTATCAACTTCCTGGTGCCTTCCTTAAATCTCCTGTGTCCCAAATCTCTTGGCCGTGCAGTTTGTGTTAATGGGATAGAATCCGGACTGGTTGCCCACTCCTGTTCCAGTCCACATTTACCTTCCAGGAGAACTATTTCATAAAAGAAAATCCTTCCTGTTAAGTCTGGAGAATAATGGCGAAGGAGGCAATGCATGTTGCTAACAGAGCTTTATTCTCTCTCTCTCACAGCTAACATCCAAACAAGAGCAGAGGCACGCAGACCTCTATTTATACCCCTGGATCCCCAGCAATTCCAACCAATAGCATGCAGTCTTTTCCCACCTTGCGCATGCGCGCAAGGCCGGCACTGCTCAGTCTGGTCCCGGGCAGCTTTTGCAATTGCCCAGGACTCTTGCATCGTCCCGAGCCTGCTTCTGCAGGCTCAGGACACAACACTTCCCTCCATTCTTCACTCCCTCTCTCCTCTCCTTTCCTCTCCTCTCCTCTCCTCCCTCCCTTCTTTCCTCCCTCCCTTCCTTCCTTCCTGGAAATGAGGGATGGAGGAAGAAAATCAATATATTCTTGACCTGCCGCCATTTGATAGCCAGGAATGCTAAAGTCTCTGGGCACCTTGGCATATCTAATTGGTCTCAGTTCAGAGTCCAGCTATCCAAAGCCTTCAGTTTTTGCTTTTTAATGAGGCATTTCCATACTTCAGTACTTTATTGCATTCCAAAGCCCTGAAAATCTGAGCTCATTTTAATAAGTATTTGAAAAGCCACCATTCCTTTCTAAAGACAGCCTTTGGCACGACTGGAGATTGGCTGCCTCTCAAATACTCATTCAGCCACTTGTGAGAAGGGCCACGGAAAAGCCCCTTTCCTGCCACGTCATCCAAAGAGGGCTACGCAAATCAGCTAATGCAACAAAAACAGGAGCTACCTTGAACTCAGCTTGGCCCGGTGAGGCAATTCAAGTGATGGATGTCTCCTGCCTGACCCCTCATGAAAACTTTTAAGTCCTACAGATTAGTTTATTATAAATAGCTGGGAGGCTATAATTCCTTGACATATCAAAGGGATTTTTTTTTTTAAAGAGTGGGGGAGAATGGAGAAGTGGGAAGGATTTATGACTTATAAATCCTTCCCACTTATGGAATGGAAATATTTGGCAACCGGGAACAGGGACCGGATGTGGTTGGCTTCTCGGGTCACTGCAGAGTTTCAGCGAAACTAGAACGACAAAAAAACCAGGAAATTCTAGCACAGAGCTGAAAGCTTCTATCCTGTTAACTGCCCGTCTGATCCTGCTTTCCTCAACATGATATGTTTTTGAAGTTTGGGCTTCTGCCGTTCTCAGAATGTCAGAAGGTATATTAAAAATGGCAAAACCTTTGAACCTTTGAACTGAAGATCCAGTGTAACTAGGGGGCAGAAAGCTGGAGAAGGTGCTGAGCTTGATTAATTTAAAAAATAAGAGAGCCAGTTTGGTATAGCGGTTAAGACATCAGGTTACAAATTGGGGGACTGAGTTTGACACCCCTGCCCTACTGGGCCATCTCCAACTTTGGGCTCAGAGAAGATAGACTGAAGTCCTCCAGCACCATCAATCCTGGACAGACCAAACGTTCTGGCTGTAAGGGCCAGGATTGTGGTTGTGGAATCCTGGCCCTTACAGCAAAGGGCAACTTGAGTTTCAACTCAGCAAGCCAAGAAGCTTGGGCAGGACCTTTGCCACAACACACTGGGGATGTGGCCTAAGGGACAAAACACGAAAACCCTGCCAGTATTCAGGACATAAATTAACTTTATTGTATCCAGTTGGAAATACTCCTAATTTAAAAGTGGCCAATATGACACAACAGGATCTATGTAGAAATTACATTTTTCTCCTTCTCCTTTTTTTTCCAAAAGCTCCTAGTGAAGATTGGTCTGGCAGGCAAAGGTCAGGCTGTCCAGAGATCAAGGGGAATCGCCTTAAAGAAACTGCCATCAAAGAAGGTTTTGCCTGGAGGAATGCAGTGAGAAGCACTCCATTGATGGAAAAGAACTGAAGACTCACAGGGGTGACCACCTGCAATAGAAAATTATATAGCCCAACTATCCACTAAGAGAAAAAGGAATGACAAAAAGCCAGACCAGAGAGTGCATAGGAAGATATAAGTGGCTTTCTGAAACTTTTTAATGCTCCCCATTTGAGCACCCTATTGGGTTCCTCCGACCGCTGATGGACTGGGGGCTTAGAGAAAATTGAAGGTTATATTACTCCTGCAGTATTGATGACCCTTGTCAGAGAATGGAGGATTTCTCTCTGCGTCTTACTGGCATACAATGATTTAGCAACCCTAAGACTGGCTTCCCAGGAGAATCGCGCTCTCCAAGTCTGTGCCCTAAAGGGAATCAGTGACTAAACGTGTCCCAGGGAGGAACGTCCTCACTCCTCACTCTTTGACGCTCCATAAAACTTTTATTGCTGCACCTCAAGTCACTGGATTTGTTTAGGGGATGATTGTCCAGTTATTGCCTACCTGGTAAGGACACCGCATCAGGCCTGATCCTCTGGTAAACATAGCAGATAGGGGGTACTCTGTCATATGGTATTTCTCCATCTTGGCAAATTGAAGATGTTGTGGACTTCAGCTCTCAGAATTCCCCAGCCAGCCATGACAGCACACTAAAAAGCAGAGACACCACCCTGCCAACAAAAGTGTGCATAGTCAAGGCCATGGTTTTCCCAGTTGCAATGTATGGCTGTGAAAGTTGGACCATAAGAAAGGCTGAGCGCCAAAGAATGGAGGCCTTTGAACTCTGGTGCTGGAGAAGACTCCTGCGAGTCCCCTGGACTGCAAGGCAATCAAACTGGTCAGTCTTAGAAGAGATCAACCCCGACTGCTCTTTAGAAGGGCAGATCCTGAAGCTGAAACTCAAGTACTTTGGGCACCTAGTGAGAAGGAAGGACTCACTGGAGAAGAGCCTAATGCTGGGAAAGATGGAGGGCAATAGAAGAAGGGGACGACAGAGAATGAGGTGGCTGGATGGAGTCACTGAAGCAACAGGCATGAGCTTAAAGGGACTCCAGAAGATGGTAGAGGACAGGAAGGCCTGGAGGAACGTTGTCCATGGGGTCGCAATGGGTCGGACATGACTTCGCAATTAACAACAACAAGCAACCTTGGCTCTTTTATGACTCATGGACCTCAACTCCCAGAATTCCTGAGCCAGCATGGGAGTTGAAGTCCACAAGTCATAAAAGAGCCAAGGTTGCCTACACCTGATGTAGGAGGAAGTGACCTATTGTAATTATTTGGATCACTGACAGAGTCTTACCAAATGCTGTCCTGGGGATAGAAGAGATGGCATCCTGTTATGCAGCCTATTGTTGGAAGCTTTCTTCTCAGTCATGTTTCCCCCCCCCGTTTCTCTTTCAATAAGGGTGCAGAATCAGATAAATTCTGTGCTCTAAGATCATGTCCAATGGTTGTTCCATCTCAACATCTTTGAAACCAAGATTTCAGGCGTGTGAGGGATGTAGGGATCTTTTTTGATCCCTAGGGTGTTATTGCAAAACTGGGAAGGGTGAGGACGTCATTTTCCATATAATTAAGGCGGAGGGTAATATTCTGCATTCTTCCACTCTGCCTTATGCAATTCCCCTTTGGATCACTTGCACTCTAAGAATGAAGAGCATGTGTGTGAACGTCAGTTGAACATTTAGGTGAGTGTGTGGGATAAAAAACAATGTGCAAGCGAGCAGTTGAGATTACAGGTAGCCCTCAACTTACGACTATAATTGGACCCAGAATTTTGATCAATAATCAAGTTGTTGAGTGAGTTACCCACGGGACTGTCTCCCTCAATGACTGCAATCCTGCATTCCCTTAGAACCGGAATGCTAGCAAATGCAATAAAACCTTTCTACTCTTTGGAAAGATCATGTTCACTAGCTTTCTGACCAGAAAATCAGCAAAAACGATGTTTTTGAATTATAGAAAGTCTTTATCCAACCAGCATCTTTGAGAGTGACAGGGTTGCTTGGCTGAGGGACTCCACCCCGCGCAGAGCGAAATCAATCTGGCAGGCAGCCCTTCCACTCTCCAAAGAGCTGCCTGAAAAAGGTCCATCCCAAGAGGGGTCCTGACAGACCTTTTTCAGCCAGCCCTCAGGAACCAGATAGGTGACAGCAGTTTAGCAATCTTGCGAACAGGCTGGCAAGAGCCCAGCTCACAATCACGTGAAGACGGGGCCAATGCACCGGGCATAACTTCAGCTGTCGGTCATAAGTCCATTCATTCAAGGCGGTCACGGTTTTGAACAGTCACCAAATCAATATTTGTTAAGCGAGGACTACCTTGTGCGGAATATATTGAACCTTAAACCCCAGTTAACAAAATATCATTTATGTTGTTTTCATAATGGGCAGTGTGCAAACAAACATCCCATATGGTGGGACTTAATATGGTGGCGCAGTTTGTCATTTCCAAGAACACACTCCACTCATGTTCACCCTAGGCTAGCAATGTTGCTGATACGCCAATCTATATAAATAAAAATGTAAATGTTTGTTTGTTCAAAATCTCCGAAAGTTCTTCACCGATTGCTTTGAAATTTTGACACAACGTTGCAGTCGAATACGCGCGTGTTTTTATATACTTATATTATATAGATGTCACACCTGTGACAGGTAAAAGCATGCTTTTTTTGAAAAACAGCGCCATCTGTTGGACGTAAAAGTAACACACGCTTTTACCAGACTGAGCCACAGCAACGCATGGCTGGGTACAGCTAGTTCAAAATAAAAATGAGGGGAACTCCAGCTAGGGCATCTGTTGCATTCTGCAGGAAAAAGTGGACACATTTGTGGCTGCAAAAATCCCTCTAATAGCAGAACCAGAAATAAATCAGCAGGCTCTCATCTTCCAGCAAGAGAAACCCAGGGGATAGTACTGTACAGCCGGCCCCTGGCCATGATGGAGCTGAGTTCAAAAGGAGCTGTTGCTTGCCCTTTCTTCTCCAATAAATCCTTTTCAATCCTCTCTAAATGCTTGCGCCAAAGGGTTTCAAAATTCCTGGTTTTTTTCTTCTTCTTTTTGTCTTGTGTTCAACACAAATGCATGCTATGAGTGGGTGGGCTCCAGACCTCTGAGCCCCTGCCATCAACATTTAGCAGAATGGCCGGATCTTTGGCAGCACAATTTCATCCTTTTTCTCTCTGGTTTGGAATCATTTTAAGAATGAAGGTGGAAATACTTCCCACTCCCATTCATATCTTTAACTCCCCTCCCCTTTCATTAAGGGCCAGGTTCTGGTTTTACCCTTTTGGTTGAAGTCGGCAACTGGCTATGAATGGGAAGGTTTGACACTACCCACAATGGTGGAATGGTTGGGGAAGACGATGGAACTTGTGGCTAACTGGCTAAATTAACTTCTTTGATCAGAGAAAAGATAATATCTATATTTATGGTTGACTGGAACACCCTGGCTTTTGGATAAAATGGGGGGAGCACTTATGTGGTTTTGATGAATAGGGAAAAAGTGGATCATGAAAAAATGAGATTTTCTTTTTTGTAATTATAGAGTAAGAGATAATTTGTAACTTTACTTATAATTGCCACAAAGGAAACTGTAAGTCCCCTTCCTTCCTTCCTTCCTTCCTTCCTTCCTTCCTTCCTTCCTTCCTTCCTTCCTTCCTTCCTTCCTCCCTCCCTCCCTTCTTTCCTTCCTTCTTTCTTTCTTTCTTTCCTTCCTTCCTTCCTTCCTTCCTTTCCTCCACCTTTACTTTTCATTAGTTTCATTAATTTGTGTTAGCTTTTATGTTTTATCAAACTTTTAATAAAATTTACATTAAAAAAACCAATTACCTGTGAATGGCAACTTCTTAGTCCTCGGATATGGGGAGGAGATCTCACACTTTGCAAGAGATTCGTCAATCTGGCAACTTAGAACGAGTAAGCTACACATTCCAGGAGGTCATCAAGACTCTATCTCATTGCCCTACCAAATTATGGGAGCAACACCATCCTGCCCAAAGAAGCAAAGACTCATGAGCAAAGATTAATCCTGGTAGGTTGAAGACATTTATTTTAGGGCTGTGTTTCATCTGGGACCATAAATAATTTTTTAAAAAAATGATTTTAGGGCTTTGTGGCTTTTGGGATTCTATCTCCAAGAGATATTTTAGAGCCGGATGGAGGGAACATGCTGCTGTTTGTTTCCCAATTCAAGTGCTTTTGGATTTGCTGCTTAATTGTTCTGGCCATCATTTGACAAGCAACAGTGTACTCTGTGCCAAGGCATGCCAGTTATCCCTGCCAGATTTTAAATACTAAGGGTGTGCAAATATTTCATTTGGAGATTCAGTTCAGAGGTTATTCAACTCTCCAAACTGAAACGTGTTTTTTTTCCCTCCCCAAAGTTGACTCAGCAGATCACTTCAATTTGTGAGATTGAACTTAATGCTTCCAAATCAATGACTGATTCTGATGACTTTAGCAAATATGCAAATGCTGCTCTTTCCACATGGAACATACACACCAAATCAAATCAGCTCTTAATTCAAACCATATCAACAGTTCACTTGGGACTATCTCTATCACACACACTTGTTAAACGCCAGGATTCAAATCCTGGCGGTGTTCCTTCGTGTCATTTGAAAGGACTTGTTAGGGGAAGATATCATTTCAGGGACAGCTTAGCATGGCTCCATGTAATATTTGTTGTTGTTGTTGTTGTTAATTGCGAAGTCGTGTCCGACCCATCTCAACCCCGTGGACCATGTTCCTCCAGGCCTTCCTGTCCTCTACCATCTTCTGGAGTCCATTTAAGCTCACGCCTCCTGCTTCAGTGACTCCATCCAGCCACCTCATTCTCTGTCGTCCCTTCTTCTCTTGCCCTCCATCTTTCCCAGCATTGGGCTCTTCTCCAGTGAGTCCTTCCTTCTCATTAGGTGACCAAAGTACTTGAGTTTCAACTTCAGGATAATATTAGTTTGGTTCAATCATACATTCCTCCCTGAAGCCTCTTAAGATTTTTCTATCTCAGAGATAGAGAAGAAAAATATCTACTGTGAGCTCTGAGTAGGTATCAAGAAGGGCATCCGGCCAGTAAACGCTCAGCTCCATTCAGTCGCCCAGACTCAACCTTGATAAAAGGGATTACAGAATCATTAAAAGTGGATAAGGAGGTTCAGAAGATGGACCGGTTTCATACATGGTTACGGCTTTATTATCTCGCAGCTTAATAGCAGGTAATGGTGAGTAGTTCATAAATAATCTGTTCATAAGGTGTGATTTTGAGATTTATAAGTAGTCCTCAACTTAAGGCAGCTTGTATAATGATGGCTTGAAGTTACAATGGCCTCAGAAAAAGTGACTTACCACCTGTCCTTGACTTGTCACGCAACCCCCACAGTACACAAGATTGCAGTTTGGATGCTTGGCAACTGGCTCACATTTATGAGAGGGGCAGTGTCTTGCAATTATGTGATCACAATTTGCAACAGTCCCAGCCAGTTTCCAACAAGCAAAGATAATTAGGGAACCCGGATTTACTTAACAACTTGATTCATTTAATGACCATATGATTCCCTTAATGACCATGGTAAAAAATAGCTGTAAAATCAGGTCTGATCACATGATAACTCGCTTTATGACTGCACTGACTTATGATGGAAATTCCAGTCCCAATTGTGGTTGTAAGTCAAGGACTAACTGTACTGTATGTGCCTTGTTAATAATTCTCAACCTTCTATAGCAATAGCACTTAGACTTATATACAGCACTCTCTAAGCTTACAGAGTCAGCATATTGCCCCCAACAATCTGAGTCCTCATTTTGCCGACCTTGGAAGGATGGGAGGTTGCGTCAATCAGAAGCTGGTCAGGATCGAACTGCTGACAGTGGAATGTAGAGTTAGCCTGCAATACTGCATTCTAGCCACTGCGCCACCACAGATATATATATATATATCTGCAAGTCTGAGGTGAGAGGGTCCCTATACAGCCCAGGTTCTGATGCAGAATGGGTTCCAGACGTCAAATTCTTCAGCTCCAGTGTCTTGTGACTCTGAACCTCCATAATAAAAGTGGAATTAGCAGATATACCATCGTATTTTACTCGAGAAAAATATCACTCCTTACCTGGCTATGATCCTCCTGCTTCAGTGTTTTGGCTACACACCGAATTGTCTGAATTGGTTACCTTTTCCTCAATAGCCACTCTGAGATCAACTTCAGACACATAATGCAGAAAAAAACATCACTGCAAAAAACAACAACACAGCAATTCTTGGATACAAATGCCACCTTCTGATTGTGGGTCAAGGATCTCTCTCTCTCTCTCTCTCTCTCTCTCTCTCTCTCTCTCTCTCTCTCTCTCTCTCTCTCTCTGTTTTCTTGTCTTCCTTCAGTGTAGAATAACATGAAGAACTGCCACTTGATCAAACGAAGGAAGTGGGGGTGTTGTCTTCTTCAACAAAACGTAATGCCGTCTATCAATAATTCACCTATGCTTATATAGGACTGAAATGGGTGCATATTTCAAATACGTCCACTTACATTCAAGCTCTTCCTTCTGCTATCTTTTCTCAGACTTCTATCTCTTTAGAGATGGTTCAGGAAGGCAACTGAGGCAGTCCCCAGCAATGGCAGAAATGTTTATCCCGCTTGAATATTTGGATGGACTTTGCTAAACCACATTGGCTGAACATAAATGCCAAATGGAGGGAAGGGTACAGCAAATTCTGCCCTTTTTAGGGGCTGGTGACATTGTAACCTAAAAAATGCCCACCAAAATGGGCATTTTATTTATTTATTTACTAGCTGTACCCAGCCACGCGTTGCTGTGGCTCAGTCTGGTAAAAGCGTGTGTTGCTTTTATGTCCAACAGATGGTGCTGTTTTTCACAAAAAGCATGTTTTTACCTGTTACAGGTGTTACATCTATATAAATAGTTATATAAAAACACGCGCGTATTCGAATGCAACGTTGTGTGAAAATTTCAAAGCAATCAGTATAGAACTTTCGGAGATTTAAGATTTTGAACAAATGAACATTTACATTTTTATTTATATATAGATTTGTATTCTGCCTTTATTACTTTTACAAATAATTCAAGGCGGCAAACTTGTCCTTCCTCCTATTTTCCCCACAACAACCCTGTGGGGTGGGTTGGGCTAAGGGAAAGAGATTGGCCTAAAGTCACTCAGCTGGCTTTCATGGCTAAGGCAGGACTTGAACTCATGCTTTCCCGCTTTCTAGCCTGGTGCTTTAACCACTAGACAAAACTGTATATTAAACAAATGCACTTAGGACACCGCGGAAAAAGTATGGACCAGAATGTGTTAAAACTGAGGAAAAATCACTGATAAAAACGGCACACATAGAAAGATGACTAGAAAAATGTTTCCAGGCATGACGCACATAAAACTGTATGCAAATTCTCTTGCAGGTACGTATCATGTCTGGCTTGGATAAATTGTTTCCAGGTGTCACAAGCCTGACCTTTCAGATGGACCCCAGGGGATGTTACTGGAAGGGGACTGTCATTATTGGAGCGTATTTCAACTATCCCCTTGTTGAATCAATCTCATCTTTATTTCCTATTCCGCTCATGAGTTCAGGGAAGGAGAGCTGCCCTCTTTGAAAAATAAATCAAAATCTTTGTCATGTCATGTGATTAAAATTCTGCAGCACCAACCAGGCTTAGGCTAACTCCTAATGGATTAAGCATCATTAGCGATGCGGAGACTATTCTAAATGAGTTTTCTTTGTCTCTTTCCCACCCAACACTCTGAATTCTCCCTCCTCTTTCAAAAGCCCCCAGTTCTGCAACCCCTGGACGGGGATGAAGGAGCAGAGAGGGATTTGAAGAGAAATGTTTTTCCTAAGGTATCTTGCAAAGTGTGTGTGTGTGTGTGTGTGTTTCATAGAATCAAGAGAATAAAAGACAGGAGGCACAATAGGGACTGCCCTATACCAGGGGTCCCCAATCTGTGGGCTGTGGCCCACTATCAGGACACGGCCTCTTGGCCACTGGGCCATGTGAAGGGATGACCAGTGACTCATCCCCCATACTCACACTAGCGCCGCTGCGAGCATCCCTCGGCGTTAGCGCCACCCCGAACATCCCACTAGTGCTAGCACTGCCCCATGCTAAGCATCCCGCCAGCACTAGCCCCGCCCCATTTGTGGCACTCGTGCTCGTACGGCCCTGTTTGTGTGTGTGCATACACTCGTGCGCAGCTCATTTGTGCATGCCCACCCATGCGTAATGGTGCCTGCCTCCCTTTGCGGGCCGCCAAAGCAAAAAGGTTGGGGACCTCTGCCCTATACCAATTGTGGCACTGGAGGAAGGAAAAACAGGTGGATCAAGACTTCCATAATTTAATCTTCCTAGGAAAATCTAGTGGTCCTTGACTTACAACCATAATTCCTTGTTAAGCAAGGTGGTTAAGCAAGGTGACCGCACCTGATTTTGCAACCTTTTTTGCTAAGGTTTTTAAGACACCACGTGATCCTGATTTGCAACCTTGCTTGCTGGCTTCTGTATTTTGTCTGCTTGTTGGAAGCCGGCTGCAAAGTCCAATCGTGTAACCACAGGATGCTGCAAATGTGGTAAATGTGAGTCAGTTGCCAGTTACCCAAAATGGCGATCCTGTGACTGCAGGGATGGTGCAACAGTCATAACTTTGAGGACTGGATGAATTTTACATCAAAACTCACGTGGCAAGTTTGTATGCAAACAGAAGAATAGCATATTGACTTGAAAATGTTAGTAAATGAACATATAACAAATAAGAAAGCTTTATGATTCTTGGCACCTTTGCATGCAAGAATCATTTCTGTGGAGTCCTTGGTGCTCTTTGTGTTTGGTTCTTTACTTGCAGACATTTCATTGCCCAACTAGATAACGCCGTCTGTGCGAGTGCGAGGTTTGGTCCCTTCTTTATATACAGCAGTTTGTCCTGCCAGTTTCACCCAACTGTCATCACATTAAGGTCTTTTTTCCAGCCCTCCCTGTCCAGCCACCCTTGTAGTATTTCACATCATTAACCCTTGAACAGGGAAACCGCAAACTGGCAACCCCAGTGAAGCAAGAATGAGCTGTTTTCAAAACTAATTTTAAACATCTTACAAGTTAATCCAGAAGATGAATGGACTTGTTGAAACTCTCAGTGAGGAATAGAACAGAAGTGATGGATTGTGTTAGATCCTGCCTTTTTTTTCCCCAACAGAAAGCTAACATAGGTGGAACTCCCTCCTCTTCACTTGTTCCACAGCTACAATCTCGTGAAGTCATTTGAATGAAGAAAGAAGGACTGGCCCAAAGTCATCCACTGAAAATCCATGCCTGAAGATAGACTAGAACTTGGATCTCCAGTCCAACTTCTTCACCCCTGGATCAACCTGACTTTTGGCCTGAGAGAAAGGCACTGGCTGAAAGTCCTCCAGGCAGCTCCATGACATAGATAGACCAAGAACCAGCTCCTGGTCAAAGACCTGTGCTATTCCACATGCAGGTTCTCTGTGAGGAACATCTCCATAGCTACAATACTTACTGTTGTGTGTTTCTGAAATGCAAGACTTGGTCCATACAGAATGTCACTCACCAAATGCTGCAGAAATGGAGGAAGAGGGAACTTTCCCACTGTGGTGATCTCTTTCCCACTGGCCAGATCTTAATCATCAGTCAACTGGTGGAAATTTAAGAAAGAGTTTTTAATAGTTCAGCAAGTTCTGCTCTAGACCTGGATGGTAGTGGACATTACTGAGCTGAATCAAGCAATGTTGCTCATTTGCTAGATTCATTCTTTGCAGTAGATCCATTTAAAACAAAAGTGTTTCTAGGCTCAGCCACAATAGTCGTGTCCAAATTAAAATATAATATATAAAATAAAATGTGTCACGTTTGAATTTAGTGTACCATGTTCACCCAGACACTAAAAAGCTGCTTTCAATGTTTTTATGGCCCATGATCATCCAATAAACTTCAGAACGACCTGAAAGTGGGTCTTTCTAGACTTCCATTATACCACAATACAGGTAATCCTCAACTACAACTATTCGTTTAGTGACTATTATAAAACTCTAGTAAGACCACACCTGGAATACTGCAACCAATTTTGGTCACCATACTACCAGAAAGATGTTCAGACTTTGGAAAAAGTGCAGAGAAGAGCAACTAAGATGATCAAAGGCCTGGAGACTAAAACATATGAAGAACAGCTGCAGGACTTGGGTTTGGCTAGTCTAAAGAAAAGAAGAAATAGGGGAGACATGATAGCAGTGTTCCAATATCTGAGGGGCTGCCACAAGGCAGAGCGGGTCAGGTTGTTCACCAAAGCACCAGAGGGAAGGACGAGAAACAATGGTTGGAAACTGGTCAAGGAGAGAAGCAACCTGGAATTAAGGAGAAAGTTCCTAACAGTGGCGACAACTGACCAGTGGAACAGCTTGTCACCAGAAATCGTGGGCGCTCCATCACTGGGGTTTTTAAAGAAGAGACTAGACAGTCACCTGTCTGAGATGGTATAGGTTCTCCTGCTTGAGCAGGGGGCTGGACTAGAAGACCTCCAAGGTCCCTTCCAGCTTAATTCTATTCTATTTGAACTTACAATAAAAAAATGACTTGCAACTAGTCCTCACACTTATTACCGCTGCAGCATCCCCCCCAGTCACATGATCACAACGTATACTCAGCAATTGGTCTGCATTGGCTATGGTTGCAGCACCTTGGGAGTCACAGGATCACCATTTGGTAACTTTCCCAGCTGGCTTCTGACAAGCAAAGTCAAAGGGGGGAACCAGATTTGTTTAATGACTGCGTGATTCACTTAACAGCCGCAGTGATCTGTTTAATAATCGTGGCAAAAAAGGTCTTAAAATCAGGTGTGATTCGTTTAACAATTGCCTCACTTTGCAACATAAATTCTAGTCTCAGTCGTGGTCATAAGTCAAGAATTACCTGTGGGTCAAAAATCTCTTGACTGTATAATGTCAAATTTTCAAGAGGAAAATATACGGGGGATATCTTTTAAGAGAAAAATATATCATCGTTTCTCTGATACTCTCTAAAACTCTGGTTTTATGAGATTCAAAGAGTTATTGACTAATGTAAATCCAACATCTCACTAGAATTGCTCAAAAGGCAGTCACCGCAAAGCAAAAAAGAATTTAGATGCCCCCCCAAAAAAAATTTTTTGTTGTTCCTTTGGGGCATGAAAATATATCACGATTGAAGTTGCTCCAGTTGACCCTTTAATTTAATTAGAGCTTTTTGTTGCCACTTTTCTTCTTCCTGCATCATTCATGATTCAAAACATCAGGTTCTCCTACTCCACAAAGGTGCTTAAATCTTATTTATGGCCTGCACTCCAACACATGACAAGTGTTTCAGCAACTGTTCAGGAGGCCATCTGATGCTTTAAAATTGCAAAGCCCTTGTCTCCTTTAGCAGGGAAAGGCAATTTATTTGCCCCTTTTTTATTATTATAATTGAACGGTCAAAGCTCAGGACCACTTAACAGCAGCCCGATGATCCCTCAAATAATACTCCCCTTGAGACTTTGCAGGCTTTAAAATGGAGATTGCACACTCTTACGCCAGGAAAGCAAAATAAGATCTTGACTTCAACATGACAGGTGGGCACATGCTCTGTCTGTGGCAAGCTCTCTTCCCCTGGAAGACACGAATATGGGAACATAGGTTTGCGTTTCAGATTGGAAAGCCAACTTTTCTTTCCAAATAACCCTGGCAAAGATTAATAAGCACGATGCGGTGTAGATCTCTGAGCTTCATTGTTTTCTTGCAAGACGTTCCAGGATTGCAGGATCCAATCTGGGTCGGTTCCTGGGACTAGAGGTTGAGTCCTCTGAGCTTTTTGACTTATGCGTCCTCAGGTAACTTCTCTCTCACCAGAATGTTACCTGAGGATGGGCTCCAGCTCAGAAGACTAAATGTCTGGTCCCAGTGACTGGCCCAGATTGGATCCTGCAACTTTATCCCGGGACACATATATTTGCCTTCATTCGTGAGATGTTTCATTACCCAAACTAGGTAACATTATCAGTGCCAGCGGATGATGTTCCCTAAATAATAATAATAATAATAATAATAATAATAATAATAATAATAATAATAATAATAATAATAATAATAATAATGTTGGAAGGGACCTTGGAGTCATCGAGTCCAACCCCTGCTCAGGCAGGAAACCCTACACCATTTCAGACAAATGGCTGTCCAGTCTCTTCTTAAAAACTTCCAGTGTTGGAGCATTCACCACTTCTGGAGGCAGGTTGTTCCACTGGTTAATTGTTCTAACTGTCAGGAAGTTTCTCCTTAGTTCTAGGTTGCTTCTCTCCTTGATCAGTTTCCATCCGTTGCTTCTCGTCCTGCCTTCAGGTGCTTTGGAGAATAGCTTGACTCCCTCTTCTTTGGGGCAGCCCCTGAGATATTGGAACACTGCTATCATGTCCCCCCTCGTCCTTCTCTTCATTAAACCAAACATACCCAATTCCAGCAGCCATTCCTTATATGTTTTAGCCTCCAGTCCCCTGATCATCTTTGTTGCTCTTCTCTGTACTCTTTCTAGAGTCTCAACATCTTTTGGATGTTGGATAATGAAACATTTGCAAGAAATCAAGGAAGCTCAGAGAGCACCAAGGACCCCTCATTTTAATCCTGAGCTACAAATATTCTCCTTTATTGGCAGTGTAGATCCTACCACATGTCTATCATGAAAACTGGGACATTGCCTAAGGATTCATTATCTCCTACCAAGAATTACACCAAATTACACTTACACGGCATAGGGGCAGGCTACCTATGGAACTAGCTTTGCACTATCATCTCAGCCCATCTCACTCATTCAGGCAAGGGAAGGCATACTACACACCCCCAACAATCAAAAATTTTTGACTGGTGGTGTCTTGGAAGAGAGCTTTTTCTGCCGCTGCCCCTGCTTTGTGGAACATCTTGGCCTCAGAGGTAAGGAAAACCTCCAATCTTTTGGCTTTCCACGAAGAGGTTAAAACTTGGCTGTGTAACCTTGCATGGGGGACACAGTGTATACAGTCCTGGGGCTGATTGGCCCCATGATAATCCTCTACCTGACTTGTATTAACAACTCCTAGTCTTCCCGTCTTTGGAACTTTCCATCTTTTGCAATTTTATAATGTTTTATATTTTTTTTAAAAAAAAAATAACCTTAAATTATTCGGATTTTAATGTTTTATTATATTGATTAAATTGTACACCGCCCAGAGCTCCTCTGTGAGGGAGGTGGGTGCTTAAGAGGTTTGACATATAAATAAAGCAAAGAAAGAATTATACGGTGATATGCAAAGAAATATATTTGCAAGGTGGCAAAGCAAATCTGAAACCAATTGGCGCAACTGGGCCATTTTTTTTTTAAATCAGCAATTTCTGCTAGGCCTTAAATTGCTTATTTCTTGCATCAGGAAGATAATTATAATCAGTTCATTTGCTACAGCTCCCATCAGAGTAAAACTCAGGGCAATAGGAGCTGGTTGAAACGGTGCTAAATTAAGGACAGGGATGTAAAAATTGGGAACATCTGCCAAAAAATAGAACTTAGCAAAGCCTATGCCACTGGATGGAATCTATTGAAGTCCCCCCCTCCCTCTCTCCCTCTCTTTCTCTCCATCCATCCATCCATCCATCCATCCATCCATCCATCCATCCATCCATCATCTGTCTGCCTGCCTGCCTGCCTGCCTGCCTGCCTGCCTGCCTGCCTGCCTGCCTGCCTGCCTGCCTGCCTGCCTGCCTGCCTGCCTGCCTGCCTGTCTATCTATCTATGAAAAAGAATGTCTATTTCTAAAAACTGTGGTAGTGTTTTCAGCTCATAAGGATATGTTCTCTAGTTTTATTTAAAAGAAATAAAAGAGCTGAAGAAGCTTCCTAGATGAGAAGCGAAACGTCTTCAAAGAAAAAAAAAAAGAAAGCCCAGTTGCCTTGTGAAAAAGCACCTTTGGGGAAATGTCCGCAAGAAAACATCCAAACTCAGAGGGCACCAAGTATCCTTCCTTTCAACTCTTGAGTCACAAATATTCTCCTTTATTGATAGCCAATTGCTGCAACTCCTCAATGGTCAATGGAATTCAGGATGGGCTGGACCTGAACTGCTTTTGGGAATGCAATGACTCTAAGCTGCTGACGTGCTTGACTCCACCTCCAGCTTAGCCTGCTTCTCTCCTACATTCTGACATCCATAGGGAAAGTCTCCAATATTTCCATGAAAGGAGCAAAGACTTTTCCCTTCACTGCAATTTTCATAATTCCCAGCTAGCTGAAATCACACGCATCTGGAGGGCACCGGTTGAAAGAATATTAATCTCCCGGCAATTGGATTGAACCTATTTGGAGCTCCTGCCATTCTAACATGCCAGACAATGCTTGCTTAGAAAATGGGCAGTTTATGAAAATGAGATGTGAAGAACTGGCCATTTTCTGTCCATCTGTACGCAATTGTGGCCTGAACATATGAAGCCGCTAATTATAATGCAATCGGGTGTCTCGGAGGTTAATTTTCATTTTCAAGCTCAGACACTTATTCCCTAAATTAAACATTTTGCCAGTGGCTGGGGGGGGGGGGGGAAGCTGCCTCGGTGGTGATGGTGGAGGCAGAAAACAGCATTTGTATGAAAGGAAAAGTTCTATTAATTCTTAGTTCACCTGATGCATATTCAGTTGGCATAAATGAAGCACTCGCTGTTTCAATTAGCATTAATGCACCGTTCCATTTTTTCTCTCACCCTCTGTATTTATGTCACTCTAGCAAAGACATTAGGTGCTTCTTCCCCCCCTTTTTTTACATTTGTATGTTAATTTGATGTTTAAAATAGCCTTCTTTCCTTTTTTAAAAAAAATCCCAATTATAAGAGAACAGAGAGAAGTTTGAGAAGCAATAACATGGGGACGAGATTATATGGATTAGTATTTGTTGCATCACAATGCATATTTGCACAAATAATCCCACTTCTTGGAAAACAGCTCATATCATATTTTGCTGGGTTTAAGCGAGAGAAGAGAGGAAGCATTTAAGTGTGCTGCTGCACGACAACGGGATGCACTGTAAAGTATCACAAATGGGAGAAAGGACGTGTACTGTACTAAGACCTTGGAGTGGGTGCCGGGTTCAAGGGGATGAAAAACCAGCAATGTGGGGAAAGATGAGAAAAAGAAATGCTTTGTTACAATCTCTTGAATTTGAGAATCAAGCTCCTTTGACATCAGTAATTTCAAAGCAATATGCGGCGCTGTCCAGAGCACGTCCTATCAGCAAAATACACATTCTTTTCTTAGTGTGTTTTACCAAAGTTCGTCTGTCGTTTGTTTTTTTTTAACAAAAACCAAATATATATTTTTGTTAAAAGGCAATCATTCTTTGCTTTTTGACATGCCACTTATCTATACGATGTGCATTTTGTGTGTGATGTGTTTCTTTTTTTCCCCCTGAATATTTTTGTACGCAACTTTCCCATCTATATGTATTTCTGGTATATGTTTTGAAGCAGATGGCACTCAGTGCTGTAAACAACACACTTACTAGCCAGGGGGAAGGGTTCTGTATTCCCAACTCACACTGCTGGATTTCTCTGACGGTCTTGATTGATCACTGTTGGTAAAGGAACAGAGAGTCTTCAGAAAGGATTCAAAGCACACTAAACACAAAGGCATTAAACACCCAAAAGGTATGTGGAATGAAGCTGGTCCAGTTTGTAAAGAAAAGAAGAATTTACTCTATTGTGCCCAAACTGTAAAATGAGTTATAGAAGTTGACACGGATTCTAAAGTCTCTTTCATCCTAGAGAATTTTCTAGCTGGCCTTTTTTGCAAGTGCAGCTTGAGGATTCAGTTGGATTTAATGCCGGGTTTTTAAGGATGTTCCTAAATTTTGTTCCCACCAAACTCCAGGAAAGTATTCCCTGGATAAGAAAGAGAAGGCAATTGGCACGGAAGCAATTGATTGGCCCTTGTGCAAAACAGAAAGCTAGCCCAGATACTGTTAGATTTCATCTCTGCAGAGCGGGCATGGATAATCTGGGCCCCTATGCATCTTCATTCCCATTCGTGTAGCCTTAAAATTGTGGTGGAATGTAGTCTGGATTCCCAAGAGGGAGGGGCTGCATCCCAGAGGCCAAAGAGGCAACAAAGCTTGAAGACTTTCATAGGGAGCAAGAAGGTTAAAACAACTCCTTCCTAGCTGTTCCCTAAGTGTATCTATACTTTTGCAGAGAATTACTTTAGTCTGGCAAGGTTCTGTCTATAGGTGAAGAACAATAAATTACTCAGAAGTAATTCTCCATGTCACTCTTGGTTCTTGGGGCCTGACAAAAATATGTATTTTTCCATGTTACTATCATCTTCCAAAGTTCTCCCACAATATCCCTGTGGGATAGGTTGGGCTGAGAGAAAGGCTGCCACAAAAAAGAGGGGGATCAACCTATTCTCCAAAGCACCTGAAGGCAGAACAAGAAGCAACGGATGGAAACTAATCAAAGAGAGAAGCAACCTAGAACTAAGGAGAAACTTCCTGAGACTGAGAACAACCAATCAGTAGAATAATTCGTCTTCAGAAGTTGTGGGTGCTCCATCAGGGAGAGGTTTTTAAGAAGAGATTGGACAACCATTTGTCTAAAATGGCATAGGGTCTCCTGCCTGAGTAGGGGGTTAGACTAGAAGACCTCCAAGGTCCCTTCCAATGATGTTATTCTGTTAAAGGAGCTGGCCCCAGATTGCCTCGCTGAACCTCTAGGCTGAGCTCAAATCTACATTGTACTACATTAACTGCGTTAGCATATATTCTCTTTTTCTCCCTTTAATTAAATAAGCAAAATAAGCAGGTGAGCACTATGAACAATCTATAAACAATCAATTGTCAAAACAGATTTAAAAAAAAACAACCTTTGATGTCACTTCTTATATTTTTGGAAGAGATGTTTTTAAGGAAGCATTAAAGCCTTTAAAAGTTGCTCACTTGTATTGTATAGATTTTTCTTTTTTTGAGGGCTGAATAAATGCCGCCTGGAATGTGTGACAAACGGCCACAGATTCTAAGCTTTAGCTTCATTGAATATTCTACAAACACTATTGCAGAACTGCTAATTTGCTTTGCCCAAAGCAATAGAGGATCTTTTTTTATTATTATGAAATGCTAAATGAAGAACAACTGCAAATATTTAAGCATTTGGCACTGTAAATTAGTAAACAGAGCCATTGTTTATGTTGGTATTAAAGGGAAGATACACAAAGGACATTTTGATGTTAGGGGTTTATGTTGTTTGAGGCTGACATCCGACCTTCGTTTTGCCAAGATAACAGCCATGGAGAGAGGCTTTGATATTGGCACAGCAATGGCTGGATGATGTAAGAAGACACTATAAATCATGCATGAGAAATTGACCAAAGAGACAAAGCAATTTTGTAAAGAATTCTGGATAATTCATGCCACCAGAATTAATGAACAGACTGTTTTGGATGCTATTCTAAAGAGAAAATTCTGGAGTAAGACCCATGAATAAATAAAAAGAGATAAAGACTATAATATTTTTTTTCTTCCATTCAGTCATGTCCACTTCTCAAAGACTGCCTAGACAAGCCCCTTGCAGTCTCCTGGGCAAGGTTTTTCAAAAGCGGCTTGCCATTGCATCCTTTCCAGGGCTGAGAGAGAGGGACTGGCCCAAGGTCACCCCGTTGGCTTTGTGCCTAAGATGAGACTAGAACTCACAATTTCCTGGTTTCTAGCCTGGTATTTTTATCACTACCCCAAACTGGCTCACACTATAAAGTTTTCTAACCTTAAAATTATATTCAGGGTCTTTGCTTGTCAATAAATGTTTAAAAAGAGGGAAGCTTGACATCCCAGTGCCTAGAATAATTTGTACACATAGATTTAAGCTAGTAAATTTTAAGTTAGGAACTGTTTGCAAAAAAAAGGTAGCAGTTGGGGGTTTTCACATATTTCAATTAGATGGAAACTTTCTGGGGATAGAGAATCTGAGGCCTAGATTGATCAGATGGCTAAACGGTGAACAAATATTTTAAGAAACCGAAGAGTTTGTCCTAAGCTAAATTCAGTTGCAATTGCCCAATTTTTGATCATGTGACCACAAGGATGCTGTGGTTGTTTAAGTGCAAAAACAAGTTGTAAGTTGCTTCTTTCAGCACTGTCCTAACTTTGAAAGTTCACTAATTAAACTAGTGGTAAGTCAAGGACTACCTATAATCTTAAAGAAGAAGTGCAAGGATGCTTACATTAGCTTAGCCCTGAAACAAAGGAGGGGATGAGAAAGAAATTCAACATTCCCCCACCTTGATTCTCTATAGCACGGGTGTCAAACTCGATTGTGTCATGTGACGAATCATGACCTATCGCGATGTTTTTTGCCTTTGCAGAGCTGGGATGGGCGTGGCCTGTGTGTGACGCATCTGGCCCGTGGGCCATCAGTTTGACACCCCTTCTCTATGGTATAAGAGGGGAGAGAGAGGAACCCTGTCAGCCTTTTGAGATTCTATCGTTCTACCCAAGAACAATAGAGTTGCATCAGGCTCGGTGGATTCTGTTTCCTGGCCTGTCTCAAAGAGGCAGCAAATCCATCATAAATTTCTTCATATCATATTTAATAGCGTGACCCCAGGTTCCAATACTGGGGAACTTGAAATTTTAAAAAATGCACTTCTCCCAATGCACATTTTCCACCACAAAAATCATTTATAAATCTCGCTTGGGGGTTTCCCATTAGTTGACTCCAAACTAAAAAAAAAATAAAAAATCCTTGAGAGTGTTTCCTAGGATTGTTACTATAATCATGTTGGTTTCCTTTTCTTGAAACTTTTCTAAATGAAGATATTACCTTGAAAAGACACCTGGAAACAGTTCCTCAAAGAAAACCAAGAAAAAGAAACAACGGATGGAAACTAATCAAGGAGAGAAGCAACCTGGAATTAAGGAGAAATTTCCTGAGAACAATTAATCAGTGGAACAACCTGCCTCCAAAGCTGTGAATGTTCCAACACTGGAAGTTTTTAAGAAGAGACTGGACAGCCATTTGTCTGAAATGGTATAGGGTTTCCTGCCTGAGCAGGGGGTTGGACTAGATCAGTGTTTCTCAACCTTGACAATTTTAAGGCATGTGGACTTCAACTCCCAGAATTCCACAGCCAGCATTGCTGGCTGTGGAATTCTGGGAGTTGAAGTCCACATGCCTTAAAATTGTCAAGGTTGAGAAACACTGGACTAGATGACCTCCAAGGTCCCTTCCAACTTTATCATCATCATCATCATCATCATCATCATCATCATCAGTATTATTATTATTATTATTATNGGTGAGAAGGAAATGGACCTGAGGTTTGTTCGTATATGGAAGATCACAGCTACAGCCAAACCTTTTTTTTTTTCGTACAGAGACAATATAAATCAGCTATTGATTAAAAGTCCTTCAAAACTGTTGCCAAAAATGCTGTGCAAGCACTAAGTGCAGTTGGAGAATTATTCCTAATAGAAGAATGGGTAGGTGAAACCCACTTCATTATCTCTCTGACATCCCCTATTCTCCCAAATATCAAATTCTAAAGAGCATGCTAAGTTAGGCTAGTACAGTTCACGTATTTTGAATGTTCTGTCTGACAGCAGCTCCTAAGAATCACTAACAAATGTTTTGCCTGAAGGTGTTAGATATTGAACAAATAATTTTTTACATGGCGGCAAAAGATTCCGGTCCCAGCCTTCTTTTGTTGTTGTTGTTAGTTGCGAAGTCATGTCCAACCCATCGTGACCCCATGGACCATGTTCCTCCAGGCCTTCCTGTCCTCTACCATCTCCTGGAGTCTATTTAAGTTCACGCCTACTGCTTCAGTGACTCCATCCAGCCACCTCATTCTCTGTCGTCCCCTTCTTCTCTTGCCCTCCATCTTTCCCAGCATTGGGCTCTTCTCCAGTGAGTCCTTCCTTCTCATTAGGTGGCCAAAGTCCTTGAGTTTCAACTTCAGGATCTGGCCTTCTAAGGAGCAGTCTTTTAGAGAAGGGCAATTGCCTTAAACTGTCAGTATGAAGGGAGGGGAGGGTCAACCAAAGTGGGTTTGCTATTGGAAAAGATCAGAGAAATAAGTACTTTCCAGTCCAAACAGAACCTTTTTAAACTCTGAGAGTTATTACAATATTTGGGATTTCCCATACCTTCCCATTTTCTGGGCTGTTGACATCAAGGAGCAAAAGAACACGGATAAAAAAACCCACCAGGAGATGGAATGGAATGCAACTGGGGAGAAAGAGTGTATAGGCAATAAATTCAAATGGATGTTCTGATTCCGGGCATCTCCAAGGTCTTTAAAAAAATACACACCTGATGTTCTGATTTGCTGAAAAGTAGAAGGCTGTCTTTGACTCTTCTTGCTGGCATGAAAGTCTCCTGCAGATCATTGATGAAAACTAAAGAGGCAGCAGCTGCCTAATCTTTTTTCATGATCGCTCCACGATTAAGTTCTGTGCTTAATTGGCAGGTAAGTGGAAACTCCCCAAAACTATGACACTGTCAGGCACAAGCAACCAGATCCACGTGTGGAAGGTCCAACTTGACTACAGCTAGTCCTTGACTTATAACAGTCCATTTAGTGAATGTTCAAAGTTATAATGTCACTGGAAAAAAAAGGGACTTAGGACCATTTTTCACACTTATGACCCTTGCGCGTCCCTGTGATCATGTGATCAAAATTCAGATGCTTGGCAGCTGGCTCATATTTACGATGGTTCACGTGATCCCCTTTAGCGACGTTCTGATAAGCAAAGTCATTGAGGAAGCCAGATTCACTTAACAATAGTTTGATTGATTTAACAACTGCAGTGATTCAGTTAACAACTGTGGCAAGAACAGTCATAAAATGGGGCAAACTCGCTTAACGCGTGTTTCACTTAGCAACAGAAATGTTGGGCTCAGTTGTGGTCGTAAACCAAGGACCACCTGTACTTTATTGTGTTCTGCCTATAGTACAAGAATCTCCCCAGACTGCTCACCTTGCCTTGGGTCCAAATGAGCTTAAGAGGGAGGCAGTCCTAGATTTCTTGTGGCTGAGCAATGACTCAAGGCTAAGTCCCTGCTTGATTCCATCTCCTTGCCTGACTGGCAGTTTCTCAACAGAAACTGTCTTAGGTTTCTTGAGTTTGGTCTGTTTTTATTTCTTCTCACATGGTTCCCCAAAACCTGATGCAAGAGATACTTCAAGTCCTCCTGAGATATCTTTTGCACGCCAATTGTTCAGGTCATTCTCACATACCATTTACAGGTCTCATCCCCCAACATGAAGATCTCAATTCTCCTGGGAATTCTAGCTTTTAGAGGATTGCCTCAAGGGAACAGGGTGCCAAAGCTGTCGATTCTGGTTTCTGGATCTCTCCCATCCCCCCGGGAGAGAGAAAGAGAGAATGCAGATCAAAGGATGTGGCTTGAGATACTTGGAATACAATATCTGACTTTTTTTTCCCCCTGCATCAAGATAGTTTTTGTTTTGCTATCCATTTCAGATAGATTGTTTCTTCTCTTAAATACAAAATATTGCCCGAGGAGAAAATTTACTCCAAGGGAAGAGAATATGGTGACACTGAAAAAGTGAAGAAATTCAAGTTCCATTACCATGGCAGATCTTGCAATCTCTTTTGTTATTACGATACAACGGCCAATTTCAAAAGTGAACTAATTTAAGTGAGGGAGAGAGCTATCCAAGTACAACTTCTAGCCAAGGGCAAGAAGACACAAGAAGGGGAAGGGGTGGTCTTTAAGAAACTGCCGAATGCAAATTACCACCTCTGAAGAATCCTCAGATGTTTTCAAGCTCTTTTGTTATCCAGATGCCCTGTAGCCATGACACTCCATGTCAGTTGATGCTCAGGTCTGGCTTCATTCCTCACCGTAATACATATTTGTAGGTCTTTCATCTATCAGGAAAAGTATTGTGGGATAGTCTCAGCAGACTTTTTCATCCAGTGGTGTGGTAGAATGTAGTCTGGATTCCCAAGAGGGAGGGGCTTCATTCCAAAGAGACCGCAGAGCTTGGAAAGAAGAGAGTTAACACAAATCCTCCCTAGCTTTTCTTAATTGTGCAAATAATCACTTCAGTCCAGCAAAATTTCTATCAGTAGGTGAAGAATAATAAGGGAAACTACTCAGAAGTAAGCACATGTGTTGTTCTTGAGGCCTGACATCAATCTTGTCAGACTAAAGCAATTCTTTGCATAACTACAGATATATTCTGGGAACTGCTAGGGAGGAGTCATTTTAACCCTCCTCCTGTCAACCAAACTTTCCAAGCTCTGTTGTCACTTTGCCCTCTGGAATGCAGCCCCTCCCTCCTGGGAATCCAGACTACATTCCACCACAAATGGTGGAAGCATATTAATGCATCACCTTCCTACTAATGGGATGCAACGGTTTTTTAAAATGGGAGAATTTAAATCATAGGTGTCTAACCCTTTTGGCTTGCCTGGGCCACATTGAGTGAAGAGGAATTGTCTTGGGCCAGGTATGAAATATATAATTTAATTAATGTATAGAAATCATATAATAATTTTAAAAGTTTACAATCTGGTGGGGCCGTGTTACTAACTGTCCAGGGTTGCATGCGGCCCATGGGCCACGGGTTGAACAGACTGGACTTAGATGTTGGATTAGGCTTGTGGGAAAGCCATTCCCCATGTCAGCTTTACTCCTCACTAGATGTACTGTGAAGTTTGTTAGCGTAAACCATTGTGGGATGTGATCTGGAAGTATAGACTGTTGGCGTATCTGGGATCTAGTAGTGGGCCTGTGCAAAATATTCAAAAGAGCCACTTTTTAAAGCACAGTGGCATGAACAAAACAGGGTCCTTAAGATGTTTTAATGCAACTCAAACTCAACTTCAAACAGTCACTGGGGAAAAAATGGTCATAACTCCAGGACTACCTGTATTATAAAACTAATATCGTTGAATGATTGTTGTGTCATGGCGGTTTCCATGTGGAGAAAGCAAATGCTCTGGGAATTATCTGAAGCATAGTAGCTCTGTAGAAAACCAGCAAAGTATCTCTGCCACTCTTTCTGATGGATGCAGTTGGTTTACTGTTTAAGAAGAAGAACTTTCCTCATGCTAATACACTGTGTGACGTGCCCCGTTCTAATGCTTTGCACAATTTTAATATATAGCTCACCAGGGTATGCTTTAAGATCTGTACTTTAGGGTGCTCATCCACAGCATTTAGGCATTCCTAAAAATCAATATTAAAATAAAGATTTCTTCCTTTCAGGAAATATGCACCCTCCCTAACTATTATGTGTAAACTCTATGGAAGAACATTCTGAGTTTGAGAATCTTTTCCTACCAAAGAAGTGGGAATCTCCCTTTTAGGTGGGAAAGAATCAAGATGCATTCTTAACATTGCTCTTCATATTTTGTGTGTTCTGCACGCTGAATCAACATGTTTATGTACATTTCACTTTAATAAATGTATTCTAGGGTTCACTTTAATAAGTGTATTCTAGGGTGCATTTTTAAGCTGCCTGTAGCATGACAGAATTCTGAAAAGAAGAATTTTTCATGCACAGTTCTGGTTCATTTGGTATTTAGATTTGGTAAGTGGAATGGAAAAAAGTAGATAGAAAAACTTTTCAGATGAATTTCCTTGCCACCTCTACTCACTGGACCATAAAACAGAAATAAGAATTGAGCAAATGCTTGAGTTAAACCCACATTAGGTTACAGTCACCTGCATCTGCTTCGGTTTGGTTGGGAAATTAAGTTTGGGCCTTCAGGCGAACATGTGAAGACTTGAAAGCTGGTGGAGGATGAGGCCACATGTTCAATGCAAACATGTCTTCTTTTGAAGCTTCAGATATTCTTCCAGAGGGCTGGACAGGGTTGCATTCAATTGAAAGTGAGCATAATTCTCCTGACTGAACTCTGGGACCATTTCAGCTCACTTCAAAACTTTAAAGCAAAAGCCAGAAAAAGGGATGATAAATAGCTACGAAATGCAGAATGTTACTTGTCTAATTATTAAGAGAACATTAATCCAATCTCACTGCCTGCCTCCATGGCCTGAAGTAACAACCTGGTCTTTAGCACCTTACAAAAGGGCAGCCATGACACAAGGTTTTCTGGCTGAGGGATTCTGGGAGTCGAAGTCCACAAGTCTTAAAGTTGCCAAGGTTGGGTACCCGTGTCCTAAAGCATCAGTCTTTTGCAAAGCCAAAGCTGGGGCCTCTTCTGCCCACGTCTCAGAGATGAGGTGTGTGTGTGTGTGTGTGTGTTTGTGTGTGTGTGTATGGGTGATGGCAAAGGAAGAAAAAAAAGATAATTTACTGTTTCCCCCAAAGAAAATTGATTGGATTTCATTGTTGTTAGTTCCCGTGAGTTTGTTTGTTTTTAATTACTTAGTATGTGGCAAGAAATAAATGAAATAAATAAATCGAGTAAAAGGGCTCTCAAAATAAATGTGGCCATTTTCTTCTTCCTCCCTTTCTGTAGCCCCCAAGCCTCTCTGCCTTCCCCCCCCCTTCCCAACAGCTCTGATCTCTTAAGTTCTTGGGATCATTTAGTGAAAAAGGCATTTTTACTTCATGTGCTAGAGAAGCTATTAAAATGATAAGTGGTTACAGAAACGAAGATGGATGACCCGTCCTTTTTCTTTTTCTTTTTTTTTAACTTCTCTCTTGTCCCAGCCCATGCAGCAGGCCAGCAACTGATCCACACAAACAAGCGAAGCCCCATCCGCAGGATGCAGGCAGCACATGAAACCATGCACCATGCACCCTTTGGTCCATTGAAAAAACTCCCCCCATGGAACCAGTCCCTGGTGCCCAAAAGGTTGGGGGCTGCTGATCTAAGGCACCCCGTTGTTGCTCTCATACCCCACCTAAGTCATCATTTCTAAGAGCAGAAGGCAGTTAGTTCCCCGCCGTGTTGAGAGAGATCACAAACCACTGTCGGTGCAGAAGAGGCATTTCAGAATTTCAAGAAAGTCAGCCCCAATTCCCCAGCCTTAAAATAACTACCCGGCTGTGCCTTTTACAGTTTTCACTTTCTGACCTTCAGTATGATTAAGGAGGGTTTTTAGAAATTCAGAAAGATGGTGCTCAGATCAGGTCAATTTAGCCATCTAGCAAGCAGCCAAAAGCATCCACCTTCTGTGATCAGACATTTTTCACCAGCCTTACTTTTAAGCAGAACAACCTTGCGACGACCTCCAGTGATGTCCCATCATAAACTAAGGAGGATTCTGTCTTCTTCTCTGCAGCCAATTCCACAGAAGTGACATCGCCTCTTCAAGGAGAAATAACCGCCGTTCCTCTAAGGGATGGCACCTTGACTGGCTGTCATGTTTAACGGCAAGGCCCGAGAACAACTGGTGTCAATTCCTATCAAGATGGACGTCTATCAGCAGCTGTCCCTTGAAGACTTCAAAGCCCATAGGCTGACTTTCCTATTGAAAGAGAAGCACTGGGGTGAAAAAAACACTCACATATGCATATTTCATTTTAAGGTAGCCTTGCCTAAAAAAGATATTCTCCAGATGTGTTGACTGCTTTCACATGACACGTATAACCTGAATGATTTGAACCATTGGGTTGGCTCATATAATACACTGAACCATTAACTAACTACAAGGGTGGGTTTGCACAGGATGCTAGGTCACAAACAGGCCTAATTAAGGTTAATACTTGTCAAGCTTTTCAAGGTAGGCCAGTTCAAAAAACAAACTCTGCAGAGATGCTGCTAGTCCTCCTTTATTCTTTGGAAGGCGGGTATTTATTAAAAGACTCTTGAAAACTATCCAAAACCTTCAGTCCCCATTTTTTAAGGTCATCAAAGTTAAGGTGGGCTGTTCTGCATCTCTTTCCTACACTTTCTACTTTCCTAGGGCTGAGCAATCATTTCTCCTCTCCAAATTCTTCCACAAAGCCAGAGCTCAATTCATCCACAGTAGAAGCTAAACTTGATCTATGGTCTAGAGCAGGGGTAGGCAACCCTGGCTCTTTTATGACTCATGGACTTCAACTCCCAGAATTCCTGAGCCAGCCACGCTGAGGGGAAAGGGAGAGGTTTCCAAGCTGAGCCATTCTGGCTCAGGAATTCTGGGAATTGAAGTCAACAAGTCATGAAGGGGCCATAGTTCTCTCATGCTGGCTCAGGAATTCTGGGAGTTGAAGTCAACAAGTCATGAAGGGGCCACAGTTCCCCCATGCTGGCTCAGGAATTCTGGGAGTTGAAGTCCACCAGTCATAAAAGAGCCAAGGTTGCCTACCCCTGGACTATAGACACATCTGCATGGTTTTTAACCTAACCTAGTTAAGCATCTGAATATAGCCACTTTTCACGGTGTTGGCCATGCAGTCCCGGGATATTCAATCTCCTGAGTATGTGGGAAGATACACTAAACTACTAGGCTGAGATCATACAAACTTCTCCTAGCTACTCAAGGCCTCCATTTCCCCTTCATACAGAATTCCACTCTGAAGGAATCTGGGAGATTCTGAGAGGAAATTAGAAAGCTATTATTGATAAAGATATTGGATCATTCTGAGAGGGGAAAGTAAATTTGATTTGATTTGATTTTGATTTTATTAGATTTCTACCCCGCCCTTCTCCTTGCGGACTCAGGGCGGCTTACAGCCCGTTAAAAACAAGTAAACAAATACAAAAAACATACCACATTTTAAAATCAATTAAAATAAAATATTGCAATAGGCCAATTAGTATCACAAACAGGCAAAAAAAGTGTTATCACAGTCCACCAGAATATGGCTCAATGACTAAGAAAATTAACAAGTCAAAGTTAACAATTTTTTAGAATTACATGAAAACAATAAAATCAATATATATCATACAGAATTCAGAATAACAGAGTTGGAAGGGACCGTGGAGATCTTCTAGTCTAACCCCCTGCTCAAGCAGAAGCCCCTATACCATTCTAGATAAATGGCTGTCCAATCTCTTCTTTAAAGCCTCCAGTGATGGAGCACCCACAACTTCTGGAGACAAGTTGTTCCACTGGTTAATGGTTCTCACTGTCAGGAAGTTTCTCTCTTAGTTCTTTGATAAGCTATAAGAGAAGATATTTGATAAGATATGGTTACAGTCACAGTAAAAATAGCATTTATACTACTATAACGTATATAACATTTTAATATTCTTGCCATCTGTTTGCTAATAGGTTACACAACAAAACAACCCGACCCACTAACTTGTGTTAATTGGAGAAAACCTTTTGTGGGGAATAATGAAGATGGTAGCAATTACTCTCTGACTGTGTCTGCATCACATATTTAACCAGGTTAGGTAAATGAAATGAAGAGGTTGGAGGCCAGCTAGCATTTTATATCTTTCAGTTGGTGCTTAATCAGATGCCGATGTTGTGTTTGTTTATTTTCTACTTTAATCTGCTTTGTTGTGCTTCGATAAGTTGTGGGTTCATTGTACGACTAAAATGCCCAAGGTCCTGGATGCCCTCAAATTAGAACAAACGAATTCTTATTAAATTCTGCTAATGGAGGAAAAAGCAGGCATTAATTATAAATGAATAAAAGATCAGCTTCGTAGGACTTGGTAAGGAAAGCTAAGCAATCACGCGGGCAGGGCTTTTTGAGCTAAAAGAAGTGGGGGGATGCTCACATAACATCTTCCTAATCCCTTTACAAGCTGTGGGCAGAGAAGCCATCTATAGTTTCTCCTGTGTAACTAAGCAATGTGTTGCATCTGGGCGTTTGAGGATCTGGTTGTGCACTGGAGAAGCACAAAGCAGTCTAGATGGGCTTCACTGGGCCACAAGACCAGGAGACAGCTTAGAAAAGAGGAGTTGGCAACTTTTTGAGCCACTACCCCAGTGTTTCTCAACCTTGACAATTTTAAGGCATGTGGACTTCAACTCCCAGAATTCCACAGCCAGCAATGCTGGCTGTGGAATTCTGGGAGTTGAAGTCCACATGCCTTAAAATTGTCAAGGTTGAGAAACACTGCACTACCCAGTTGCAAGATGATAGCCAAATCTCTTAAAAGCTGCCAGGGGATTTCCAGTAATGATGATGGAGATAACCAAGGGTGGACAGTTTCTATGGAACTCAATGCAAGGTTCTGTGCAGAAGCTCCAAACAGACAACCACAACCCCAAGGTTATTGTGAAAACAGGCACCATGACTTTATGACTCTGCTACGGTCAGAAGACTGCAAAACCTGGCTGGCTACACAACTCTGAAATGAGAATCAGTCAGCTGAGACTTTCACAGCGGGAAAAGCTCTGAATATACATGAAAACACACACACACACCCATCTTGTCCATTATTCATAAATATGATTTTTTTAAAAAAAATCAAGCAGGTTAGCTCAGAATGAGTTCTAAACCTTTGGACTTTTCTTAATATGAAGGAGAAATCAAGGTATGTCACTAAATTCCCAGGGATAACAATGGTCTTCCTCATTGCCACTACGTCAGCCCGTAAGACAATCTGCCCAACTAGTTGGAAAGGGAAGAGTAGGGGTAGGCCACCTTGGCTCTTTTATGACTCGTGGACTTCAACTCCCAGAATTCCTGAGCCAGCCATGCTGAGGGGAAAGGGAGAGGTTTCCAAGCTGAGCCATGCTGGCTCAGGAATTCTGGGAGTTGAAGTCCACAAATCATGAAGGGGCCAAAGTTTCCCCATGCTGGCTGAGGAATTGTGGGAGTTGAAGTCCACGAGTCACAAAAGAGCCAAGGGGAAGGGGAAGGGGAACTGGATCTGGAAGTAGCAGTGGGATGGTGGAGTATTCTAAGGGTCCAGACAAGAGCAGCAGCTGTTCACGTGTCTATGTTTATCTATAATGTTGGATTTTCAGTTGCGTTTTGCTCCTGCTAAAATTCTGTTTGGTGTTCTTTTAAACATGACTGCTTCTTATTAATATATTTATTTTATTCCTTTCTGTTGATACCAGCACACAAAACCATTTACAATGAAAAGTAAGTATTAAGCGTACCAATACAATTGATGCAGCTAAAATCAAAACGAGACTTTAAGATGGATACTGCTAAGACGTGCCCAGAACTGCTGCTTTTCTTTGCACCTGAAGACATAAATGCTAGCTGAGGCTCACATTTCAAAACATTAAGAGCAGAACCCTTATCTCTATTCTTCAGATAGTGTCAGGAGAATCCTTACATAACAAGAAATAAATACAGACAGAGACTAAGTGCTGGGTCTGCTCACTGCCCTTTCTATTGCTTCTGAAACATTTTTCCCTGGATGAATTCTGCCTTTAGCTTGAACGAAAAAAGATTTTCTACTCCTTTATTGAGCTGTTCTTACTTCTTATGAGACCCAGAACACCACTGCATTATCATTACTGTACATTTGTTCAGAGATCACATCAAGTCCCGTCCATTAAGCATTGTCATTGACTTAGGAATTGTCTGTTCCGTATTATAGGGCCCGATTTTTTGAACCCTATTTCCCCTGGGTTCTGCCTGGTCCCACCAGGCTGGGTTTAGAAAAACCCTGAAAACTTCTCTTCCCCCCCAAATTTGTATTAAACCCCACTGGTGGAGGCTGTGCGTTGCGTTGTTTTCGAATGAATTGTCTGTCTCCTTCTGAATCTCTGCAGTTTGCATTTGTATCATTTTTTTAATAAGTGACTGTAATGATTGCATTATTACACAGCAATAACAGTCATCGTGGAGTTGGGCAGCCTCAGGCATGTAATAAATGAATTATTTTATTAAAAGCAAGTGAATTAATACTAAAAGAAAACAAATGAATGTTAAGTCCTAACTTGGTTCAAAGCCCTAAAATCTAGCAGAATGGATATCCTGCAAATTATTTGTTACTGAACAAGCGTCAAGTAGCTCTTTTATAACTCTGAATGTCTGTTGATCTCATAATAATTCTTATTAACAAGAATCATGAGCTAAAACTGAACTGATTTTGCTCTTACTTGTTCTGTAGAAAATTATTAGGCAAAATCTAGTTTATGGCTAGTTTCTTATTTATTTCTATCCCGCCTATACTGTATTGTTCTTATAAATAACTGAAGGCAGTAAAAAATACCTAATGCTCCTTCCTCTCCTATTTTCCCCATAACAACAGCCCTATGAGGTAGTTTGGGCTGTGAGAGTTATCCAGCTGTCTTTCATGCTTAAGGTGGGACTAAAATTCATTGTCTCCTGGTTTCTAAACATGTGCCTTAAGCACCAAATAGTCTCTCTCTGTTTATCAGATTTGGTTTTATTTATTTGTCTCAAATAATAATGAAACATTTTAACTTTTGAAAATATCAAGAGATCAAAGCTACACAATTGAAGTGGATAAAGTTGACAATTTCTTCCATTTATTCAGGGTTATCTACAGAGCGGTCAAGTGGCCTAGAAGTGGAGCTCTTGTCTCACAATCAGGAGGCTATGAGTTCGATCCTATGTAGCGGCAGATATTTCTTTGGGCATAATGAGTAAGTTTACTGTGAACTTAGTGTAGGTCTGAGGAAGGGCATCCCGCTAGTAAACATTGACCTCTCTTCGGTCACTCAAACTCCACCCTGAGGCAAGGGATTACAGTGTCATTAAAAGAAAAAGAAAATCAGGGTTATATAAAAATGATTCAGAACACCTCAAGGGAGTTCTAGCTTCCAGCCTGGATCTTGACCAATTGCCTAAGAATGATGGGACCAGATCTTTTGATGCTCTGGTTGAGTATAAGGTCCTGTAAGAGTTAACTGAGTCCTAAGGCTGGTCAGGACAAAGATGTCAATTTATGTCAATAACCAATGGTTTCCCAGTTTCACATCTAGGGAATATACATCATGGGTTGATTAACCAATGGGAGATGTAAGGGAAAGAAGTATGAGAATTAAACTAAAGTGGCGTAAAAAAAGGAATGGCACCTTCATGTTGACAGGGCTTCTTCCTAATATGCAACATGCAGTAAAGATTTTATTTATTTTTTTAGTTATGCTGTAATGTGACAGCCTTAAGCTGAATACAATTGTAGAGCCTAGTCAAGCTACGCTGAACTGACTATGGCGGAAATTCTGCCAAGCTCTGTTACAAATGATCTAAGATACCACTTGTGACCATGGGAAGGTAGACACCAATTTGCATCAAAAGGAGATAGATCATTCTAAGACAGTGAGAAATGGGAAGGAGTTTAGGTGAGTAAGTGGAAATTACTGAACATCACATTTCACTAGAAAACAGAACATGGATTCAAAGAGAAACTGATTAACAGTAAATTCCACCAGAGAAGAAGCAACGTTGTGGAAGACTGGAAGATTCAAGTCATCCAACTGCTACACATGTAGTGTCTTCTCCAGAAATCTCAACCAGTGACTCGTCTCCCTGGCTGAGGGATGGTATACAAGAATGAATGAATGAGAGGGTAGATGGCAGTTGATAATTTATATTGCCCTAAACAGTTCATTACTTAATTTTTTTTGTCCACAGTTTCATATCTACTATGATCTCCTCTAGGACTGACTGGTTTGATTGCCTTGCAATCCAGGGGACTCGCAGGAGTCTTCTCCAGCACCAGAGTTCAAAGACCTCCATTCTTTTGCACTCAAAAGTACATTGACCCGTAATCACCCAGGGAGATTCCATGGTTAAGGGTGAAATTTAACTTGGGTCTTCATGCTCCTAATGCATGACATTCACCTCTATACTTTTTGATCCAGACTTTAGAATGCTGGAAATCCATTTTCAGCAGTATCTATAGACTGCAATATATTTATACTGAAATAGCTGACAGGGCCTGGTGACAAATGTCTCTCACTGGATCTCCCATCAAGCCAATGGATCTAGGGATGCTTTACAAGCCTATTTTATCCAGAAGCCTTAGGGCAGTGATGGCGAACCTTTTAGAGACCGAGTGCCCAAACTCCAACCCAAAACCCATTTATGCATCGTCGGATGCCGGATGGGTGTGGCCCATTGGGTGGGCGTGGCTGCGGTGGTAACAGCAGACTGTAACAGCAGAACTTTGCAAGATCTTTTTTTTTCCTGCGAGAAGTTGAAATTGATGGATTGATTGAACTTTTTTTTTTTTTTGCACACGGCGGCGGAGGCCTAAAGCGAAAAGGTTTTATAAAACCCAGCTGAAGGCCTAGGACTGGGGCGACGGCGCGCGTGCCCACAGAGAGGGCCCTGAGTGCCGCCTCTGGCACCCGTGCCATAGGTTCGCCACCACTGCCTTAGGGGCAATGAAACTGCCCAAGTTTTTAAACCACCTCTTGCTAGCTTCGTTTTCCAAGACATCCATTTTTCTTCCTAAATTATTTTGATTTCTCTCTCTCTCATCCTTTTTCCTCCATATTCTGAACTTCAATAGAAAATAGGAAGCCGAAGTGGAAATCAGTATCTCCATTAAATACAAATGTTGATAGTCATTATGTCAGCAGGCTTAGATCTCGTCTTCAAGATTGCTGGCTGTGGAATTCTGGGAGTTGAAGTCCACATGCCTTAAAATTGTCAAGGTTGAGAAACACTGTGCTAGGGACTGAGGAAAAGATTAACACCCCATTTTGGGGAATTATAAGATAGTAGGAAGACGTTGACATAAGGCAGTAGGCAAACATTACGTGAGACAGTCTTTAAATTGAACCTACTTGCTTGGAGGGTTCCAATTTTTATCTCAGAAATAACATGCTCTTTTACTGAACTCTAATCCCGAATTTTGGATGTGGCATTTTTTTCAGACCAGTCTGGTGGTCAATAAGTTCATCAGGCACTGAAAAATTGCTAGCATATTGCATTCTGCTGGGAGTTAAAAGATAGCAGCGAGATAAAACGTGCTGAAAAAGAATTTTAACTCATTACCAAAGTATGGGTACACAGACCTCTGCTGGAGAGCTGTTTGGGGATCCATATTAACTCGGTTCAAGCTTACTAAATGATCCATAAATTAAATATGAAAATGGTGAATTTATAATGGCTCATAAACATTTCATTTTCCTACATGGAGAACACTCAAATGCAGATGTATAGGCTAAAGAGGTCTCTATCACTGCCAAGTTCCAAACAGGCATGGTCCAGAATTTGATTCGTATATTCCCTAGAAACACTTCACCACTGAAATTTCCCCTTATTTCCGGGTCTTTAACATAAGCTAGACCACTAAATACTAACAAGTAAAACTGGTCACGCTTTATGCTGCACTGGTGAGGCCACCCATGGAATTCTGCACTCAGCTCTGGTCACCAACTTTCTTGTAAAGATGTTGAGATCCTAGGAATTGTGCAGAGAAGACGCGCAAAGAGGGTAAGGCTCTGGAAGATGACTGCTATGAAGAATGGCTAAAGGAACCAGGTAAGTTTGGCTTAACAAGGAGAAGGCTTAGGGGAAACATGATAGCAGTCTTCCAATACTTGAAGGGCTGTCACAGGGAGAAGGACAGTGGTGGGATTCAGCCAGTTCACACCACTTTGGCAGAACTGGTAGCTAATTTTTTGTTGCTCAGGCCCAGAATGGACTTCCGGAAGCGGCATCCACAGAGAAAACCGGTTGTTCACATATTTGAATCTCACCACTGGAGAAGAACCTCAATTTGTTCTCCAAAGCACCTGAGGGCAGGACAAGAAGCAGTGGGTGGAAGCTCATCAGAGGGAGATCCAACCTAGAAATAAGAAGGAATTTCCTGACAGCCACCCAAGCTTTTGTTGGAGAAATGAGCCAGTTCAATATTTGGGACAGAGTCTTAAAGCCAGACGATATTATGAAGATTGCAAATTGTTCCATCAACATGCCTGGCAACATCATTCCGTGGGTCGACAATAACGTGGATGTGTTTGGTGGTGCCACTAAATGGCCTTTGGAGAGCTGTGATGAATATCTGCTTGACTTCTAGCCATGGCCATTTCCTATCCAAGTGCCCTGTTTTTATTAAGACAATCCTTGATGCTCTGAGATTCCTCTTCATTTCCTTGTAGTGTAATCATATTAATAATTATGATGTTATTTTTTATATGACAATGCACTGGTGAACATTTGCTAGGAATGGCACAGGTCACAAAATGTTCTGAATCACAGCCGGAAAACAAGGATCTGGAATGCATCTGCAGCGGACTGGGGGTATGAGGGCCATGTCATCCCTTTCTGGACTCAGGAAGCAGGGAGTGGTCCATACCGGTGGTGGGACCTGAGGACAATACTAGACTGGAGGGAGAGCCACAGACTGGACAAGGGGTGTGGAAGAGGTATCTCAGTCCACAGAAGGAAAAGGGGCATGGGAAACATTTCAGAAGACAGCCTCCCTAGTTCTCCAGAGAGTAAAAGGAGGGGAGAAATACTTTCAGTCTTGTAAGATTCTGTTAGTGTCACCTAACTATAGTACACCTTACTATAGTACACCTTACTATAAAGATGAAGTTTGCATTCTTGGTTGGTCTTTCTTGCAGCCCTCCAAGGTAGTCCAGACCAGGAAACCAAAACCAAGAGTACTACTACTGCCTTCGTGGGAAGGTTATGGTAACAAAAACTTGAAAATCTGACAATGCTTTTTTCCCCCCCTCCCCTGCCAGAGACCTAGAGAGGACAAATTCTGAGTTTCTCCATCCCTGTTGCTGCTCTGGACTCAAATTTCTTTCATTAGACTATTGTCTAAGCCAGTGGTCCTGGCTTTGCAGACCAGCAGGGGAAGCGTGGAGGAAATGGTTCCATGTGAGCAGCAGGCACCCACGGCTCCATTTGCACAAGTGGCAGGCACTCACGCACCTTTGCGTGAAGCTCCATTTGTGTGAGCGGCAGGTGTGCCTACGGCTTGCACAAATGGAGCTTCACATGTGCACGCTGGCGCCCACCGCTCATGTAAATGGAGATGCGCAGGCATGCCTGCCGCTTGCACGGCCCGGTTCCAAACAGGCCACAGCCCAGGGGTTGGGGACCCCTGGTCTAGGCTGCTTCTCATACCCCATTACAGCTGGGGGCTTTTATTAGGCGTCCTGTGATTGCCTGGATTGGATGGATGAAATTTACCCTGAAATGGGCGGTCACCACGACACCCAGGTGCTGAAGCCGTTATCTTGGGGGGAAGCCCCAGAGACCCTCGTCTCCGCCGGTTTGAAAAATAAACTCCGGTGACTATTTGATCAGAATAATGGAAGATGCAGTCAGTGGACCGGGGGCAAAGCATTTAAAAAACACATTTGCAGTTGGAGAGGTGACAGTCTCCTCTCTCTCCTCGTTATTTTTCTCATTACAGACATGGAGGGAGGGGGGGGGAGAAAAGAAAAGACAAGCGTAAATTGAATGGAACAGGCAATATGATGTGAAGGCAATCCCACGCCATCAGCGATAAATTCGGCTAATGGTCATTTAAATTTTAAAAGGGCAGCGCGTGGCGCTTAATAAAGGAAAATTATTGGAAGGATGGGCCAGAATCAAAATAAAGCATTTAAGTACTGTGGATTTTTTTTTTCTAATATGTTCAGTCTCAAATTGCAGATCCATTTTTCTGCATGGTGTTGATTAACTGCACCTGGATCTGCAAGGAAGCCTCAATTGGGCAGTTTTCAGTTGAAAGTACAGTCCAAGGGTTACAGCATTACAGATAGACATTGATTTACAATCACGAGGTGCTAATTCAGTGGGTCATGCCTGATTTTATTAATTATTTTGCCACGGTCGTTAAGTGGTATAGGGTTTCCTGCCTGAGCAGGGGGTTGGACTAGATGACCTCCAAGGTCCCTTCCAACTTTATTATTATTATGCAGGATTAGCCGTTACTAAGCTTAGCGCTTTTTACAAAAGAACTTGCTAGATCTTTCAATGACCTTGCAAAGGGCACAGGTTGTTTTGGAAAGGTCCAACGGGAATACAACTGTATTTCGATCTACCCTAACTTTAGCTAAAATCAAA
>NW_015388407.1:174888-215341 GCF_001527695.2 Protobothrops mucrosquamatus
CTATCCGATCTGGGTGGCAAAAATCCAGATGCAAATAGAAGCAGAAGAGTCTAACTCTTTGTTGCCATTGCAATCACACCTTTGCCTCTCCCGGAAAAACAAAACAAACAAACAAACCTATAGACACACATCAACCGAATGGCAAAGAGAATTATGAATGAAGGAAATGAACATCCCTGTGTCCCTTTGCATCACTTGGGACATAATATTGATTAGATTCTTGGTGTTTTTTTCAGTTTGCTGTTTTCCTACAGATGTTTCATTAGCAGGCTAAGAAACATCACTTATGCACTGGTGATGTTATCCAGTAAAAGGAGTCCCAGTGGATTTTACTCCGCTAGGCATTGCCAACTCTAGGGGGCGATGGTCATCTCCATTTCAAAGCTATTGAGCCAGCGCTATTTGCGGTCATGTGACCAGCATGACCTCACGGAGCATGGTTCCCATCGAAGTGGATGTCCTCTCCAGAGCAGGCCTACCATCAGTTTACACTCTGTTGATGAAAGCCCAGATACGCTGGGCAGGCCACGTTGTAAGGATGCCAGACCATCGCATCCCTAAACAGCTCTTCTATGGTGAGCTGTCTCAAGGAAAGCGATCGCACGGGGGACAAAAGAAGTGATACAAAGGCATGCCGAAAGCATCTCTCAAGTCCCTGGATATCGACCCCATCTCTTGGGAATTTTTGGCGCATGATCAACCCACATGGCGTACCCTGGTTTACCAGGGTTGCCAGACATATGAACACAGAAGGACAATCTTGGCACAAGAGAAGCGAGCACTCCGTAAAGCCAGAGCTGCAAATGCTGAAGCAACAGTGTCCACATTTCTCTGTTCAGTACGTGGCAGAACATTCCGTGCTAACATCGGTCTCATCAGCCATCTACGGACACACCGCTGATGGCCCACAATCCACAAGATGTCAAGGTCTTCATCGAAATCGATGGACGAACAACATTTATCTACTCACATTTGCATGCTTTCGAACTGCTGGATTGGCGGGAACTGGATTGGCAAGGACAGGCGCTCACCCCATTGCATGACGCTCGGGGCTTGAACCCAGCCTGCTGAATTTCCAACCAACAAGCCCAGCGCCTTAACCTCTGAGCCACTGCACCACCCCTGATGTTATCTAGCCTGGTAACGAAATGTCTACAGGGAAACAACCAAACTCAGAGAACACCAAGAATTCAGATGCTCAATGAGCTACAGATATTCTCTACTATTGTAACTTACAACAGTTCGCTTAGGGACCGTCCAAAGTTACAATGGCACTGAAAAGGGTGACTGATGACCATTTTTCACATTTACGACCGTTGCATCATCCCCATGGTCACGTGATTACAATTCAGATGCTTGGCAATGGGTTCATATTTATGACGGCTGCAGGGTCTTAGGGTCAATAACTTAATAACCATGTTACTAACTTAACCAATGCAATGATTCACTTAACAACTGTGGCAAGAAAAGTCGTAAAATGGGGCAAATTCACTTAATAAATGTTTCACTTAGCAACATAAATTTGGGGCTCAATTGTGATCGTAACTCAAGGAGTACCGGTGTTGGAAGAAAGAATGAATATGAAAGGAAGAGTATGTAAGGAGGTAGATAGTGTGAATGGGTGCCATAGATTTAATTCTGAGTGTACGCAGCTTTACACTTAGGAGGAAACAGACTATCCGTATCGGATTGCCTTCTTTTCTCATTTGTGTGTGAGTTTTGATTCTTTCAATTTCTTGTTTTTGTAAGTATATCAATTTGTTTCTTTCTCACTGTGGAAAGCTGAATAAGAACTCAAACTGAATCAATTGTGTAACTATAAGCATAGCATTTCACGTGTTTCCAGGGGGACAGAGATCCTTTCTTGTATCTGTCATGTAGCAGACTTAAGAATGAAATTGTTACTATTGTGCCAATGTGTAGTGACTAATCTATATACTTCTAAAACTCTGCTGTCTGTTGTATTGTTTGTAACCTGCAATTGGGCAAAGCAGTGCATTATAAGGCAACAATTTTTGAATCAAATGGGGCTAACGTATAGAATGTATCCAAAATCCGGGACCTATGACTCCCGTGGGATTGAAATTTGCCAAAGTTGTGGCCGCTTCAGTGCTGCTGCACCGCTGTGCTGCCACAGCCAGCCCCAATCATGTGATTGCCAATTCCAATGCTCCCTGCCAGCTTCTTACAAGGAAAGTCATTGGGGAAGCCAGCAGGAAGTCAGAGGTCACTCCTGTTCCTAGTGTATTTTTTGCCCTCTGTTTAGGTAAGGAAATATATCTGAAATGATGATGATCCAGTGGGTCACAGGTAGTCTAGCTGATTATAGAATTTAGGAATGTAGCATGTTTTAAGGTTATGGCTCCTACTCTACATGCATGCTCAGTCCATTGGAATAACAGTCAGAGTCTTGATTCAATTCACACATCAAATGTACTAGGAATATGTCTGTAATCCCCCCCCCTCATCATCCCCCTTTGTAGTTATCTGGTGTCATCATCATGTGTAAAGCAATTATTTCTGTACTGGAGAACTTCTGCTAGAGTTTATATTGCTCAAACGGTCTTTGATCGATGTTCTGTTTAGGATCTACGGTATGTAATTTTAAGCTCTTGGCTCTTGACACTTCTGGTGCAGGAGACCAAGGACTCACGATAATGACTCACTGTAAGTTGTTGGCTTTGGGATTAATACAACGGTTGTGTTTTGGATCAATTGTTGGTGATTTGGAGGCAGGCTTTTCCACCACAATAATCGCTCATTTTGAAGAACGGGTGAATTTTGGTTATACTCATTTTCCGGTCATTTAAAAATATGTGCTGAAATTTATCTGCATTTTGATGCACATTTTTTTTTTTAAAAAAAAAATTTGTTTGCAGTTCATCAAATGTATGTTATGCAAACAGTTTCTAGTCATATCATGAATTATTTCCACCAATATTTTTGTTTTTACAAAGACATTCCCCAACGGACTTTAACTGGTGAGCAGCATTGCAAGTTTGAATTCAGATAGAATATTTATAGCTCAGGGTTGAATTGTGGGGTCTTTGGTGCTCTCTGAACTTTTGTTGTTTTCTTGCAGACATTTCATTACCCAGCTAGGTAACATCTTCACTACACTGAAGATGTGACTTAGTTGGGTCATGAAACGTCTGCAAGAAAACAACCAAGTTCAGAGAGTACCAAAGACTCTAAAGCCTAAGTTTATATATTGGTTAAAATGTGTGAAGGTACAGGTGGTTATTTTAAAATATGAACTAAACGTGTTTTCTTCCTATCCTTATTAGTCATTCTTCCTGTTACTAATATGTTGAGGCAACTGATGAGAAACAGGCCTTTGAAATCTTGCCGGGAAGACAAGACATTTTTCACGGAAGCCTCTCTGGCCACAGAAAGAAGGAGATTTTCCCAGTTGCAATGTATGGCTGCGAAAGGTGGACCCTAAGAAAGGCTGAGCGCCAAAGAATGGAGGCCTTTGAACTCTGGTGCTGGAGAAGACTCCTGTGAGTCCCCTGGACTGCAAGGTGATCAAACCGGTCAGTCCTAGAGGAGATCCACCCTGACTGCTCTTTAGAAGGCCAGATCTTGAAGTTGAAACTCAAGTACTTTGGCCACCTAATGAGAAGGAAGGACTCACTGGAGAAGAGCCTGATGCTGGGAAAGATGGAGGGCAAGAGAAAAAGGGGACGACAGAGAAGGAGGTGGCTGGATGGAGTCACTGAAACAGTAGGCGTGAGCTTAAATGGACTCCAGAAGATGGTAGAGGACAGGAAGGCCTGGAGGAACGTTGTCTGTGGGTTTGCGATGGGTCGGACACGACTTCACAACTAACAACAACAACAACAAAAGAAGGAGGAGGAGGCAACTAAATTGAATGGGAGGTTATTTTCCCTCAGCTCAGCTGAAATCTCACAACTCTGAGATATGGGTTGATCAACAGTGCGACCTGAACAGCTATTTTAAAATAATTTTCAATTTGCTCTTCCAATTCTCTTCAGCTGACTTTGCTTTGAAAAGGTACAGTCGTTTATTTTTAATTGCTTCATCTGTTTTTTTTTAATTCATTCATTCATTCATTTATCAAATTTATATAGCTGCCCCAGCTCACATGAAGTTATTCTGGTGGCATGCTATATAATCAAAGAAAGAACAATGCACATATCTATGAAAACGAGCATTACAAATAGAAAAAAATAGAAAAAGTCAACATTAAAAATTAAACGTTAACTAAAATATATTCAAGCCCCAGGCAGAAAGAGAAGGAATACAACCACCTCAATAATAGAGTCACCTACACATGCTTCCAGTTCCTGAGGGCCCCCAGACCTGATAACCTAACCAGGTGTTGAGGGATTTCTAGAACATCAAGAAAGATGCAACTAATCTAAGTTGGGGGATGGTGGGAGAGAATATCCCATAGGATAGATGCCATTGGTATGCCACCTGGGACCCTCTAAATATCAGCTTGTTGCTTTTCGCTAGTTAGGATTGGGGAACATCAACCAAAACTCACCAAAGACATCATGGAGTGCCGCTATCTTCCCACGAAAGTGCTACCTATTTATCTACTCGCAGTTGCATGCTTTCGAACTGCTAGGAGCTGGGGTGAGGCCATGTTCTGTCCCAGCCTATGTGAGTCCTTGTTAACTCACAAGGACAAATCCCTCTTTTAACAAGTAGGCTGGAAATGCAGGGAAAACAAACCCCTTTTATTAATTAGGTACAGACCCAAAGCAAAGGCAAACAGAACACGATTCAAACAGAGAATTGTTCACAAGCAAGGCAAACAAAACAGGATTCCATGAAACTTGATTCCTTTGCAAACAGTTGCCTTCAGCAACCAGCACCACCCACACATACCCTTTTTATTATGCAGCCCCAAGGCGTGGCTTCTCAATGCCTTCTCCTTCTCCCTTGGAGTCGCTCCATTGCCTCCCTTTGTTCTGCTCTTGTTGCCTGTCTGCGTTTGAGAGCGTCTATGATGTCTTCCAGCTCTGAGTCCTCAGAGTCTGACTCAGTTTCCCCGCACAGCCTGAGCATGATTGGAGGGGCCAGGCTCTTCATCAGATTGTAAGTCCTGGAGCTCATCAGAGCCTTCCTCCTCCTCTGATGGCTCTCCAGGCCCCTTCTCCTCCTCCTCTGATTCCCCGGACTCAGCTGCCGGGTCCAGTGGCTGGCACGGACTCACAACAGGACGGGAGCTCATCCCATCGCATGACGCTCAAACCTGGGCTGCCAGCTTTCCAGCCCACCAGTCCAGCATCTTAACCACCGAGTCACTGCACCGCCCGTTATTTTTTCAAACACATATATAGAATATTATGTGCATCTCTGTTAACTTGCATTGTGTTATTTGGGCCCTAATTTCTTAGTTATAGATCGAAACCAGAAATTAGAACTTTTGAAACTCTGAGCAAAATCCACAACAATTAAAATGCGGGGGTCTCCGAGCAATTATGTTTTTTAAAATGGAAACTATCCAGTAAAGCCTTCCCAGGACACACACAAACAGCAGCAGACATGCATGAGAGTACAGTACACACGAGCATATGCCAATTCGTTCTCCGTTTCACATCTGCTCTGTCTACCAATTCATTCTGATGCTTCTTTTTGGGGTTGTTTTTTTTTTGGACACCAGACAAACGAAGACGCTTCTCCGATTTGTGAAATTTCTTAAAAGCAGAATCTTTGGAAAGCAAACGGTGCCCCCTGGTGGTAGAAGGGGAGAAAGCACCCTTTGGATCGAGCAAGCAAAAAGGGTCGTTGCCGTGTTGATGTTTTGTACCGTGTGAAAGTCAAGGTAGACATTTTTCATGGAAGCCCCTCTGGCCACGGACAGACGGGAAAGTGACTTTCAAGGCCATCAAGTTCAAGAAGAGGAACAAAGATGAAGTTAATTTTTAAGCTGAAATGGTAACCTGGGATTTATTAGAGCAGCTACAATTTATTCCTGTAGGGGTCAAGGAATTGGCGGGTCCATGTGGTCACCTGGGAACTAACACAGGTAGTCCTCGACTTACAACAGTTTGTTTAGTGACCAGGGCACACGGGATCAAAATTGAGATACTTGGCAACTGACTCCTATTTATGACCGTCGCTGTGTCCGGGGGTCACGCGATCCCCTTTTGTGATCTTACAAGCAAAGTCCACCTGCATTAATTCCTCATCCTGTTGAGGTCGGTTTGCACAGTCTTTAACCCACTCCCAGGTGGTCACTGTGATCCTGCCTTCTGACCTACCAGATTGGCCATGCCTAAGCAGAGTGGAGAGAAAGATCTTGCTGGGCAGGGCACATGGTAGGCGTGAAAAGTGACACAACATCTATTTTCAGCACTTCCAGTTAAGTTATTCCAATTATTAAGGGACAGAACCAGGGCCAGTTCCTGGAGACTCACCCAACTCTTTTCATACAACTCAGTCAGTACCTAGCTGTTTGTCTATAATGAGGGAGGGAGGGAGGGAGGGAGGGAGGGAAGGAAGGAAGGAAGGAAGGAAGGAAGGAAGGAAGGAAGGAAGGAAGGAAGGAAGGAAGGAAAAGTGAGGGAGGGAGGGATAAAGGAAGGAAGGAAGGAAGGAATTTTTATTGCCCTTTATTCTGATTTCCCCAGAAAGCTGCGATGATGACGCTTGCTATGACAGGGCTGTTTCTCAGCTTGCTTATCCCGGTGATTGATTGCTATTCAGACAGACGTTGTTGGGAAGATCGGATGGCCTTTCATTCCTGCAGAAAAGCTCCCGCTCAGTCTCTCCTCCCCCCCATCGCTTTAATAACATCCTATCTTCTATTTATTCAATGAATATTTATGAAGGTCCTTAATGAAGAAGATGGGAGCACGCAAGGGAAGGAGGGAAAGAGAAGAGGAAAGGGTTGTGGTTTTTTTTTTTTTCATATTTGCCATTTGACAGATACATCGAGATTGGTTAGTATTCAAGTGGCTTAATTTCTTGATTGAATTCCATTTTACAGATATAAATGTGGATATTAACATGCCTTTTTAGCCAAGATAGAGAGGAGAGAAAGGTGGGGTAAGAAAGAATGGACAGTTTTCCTAAATAGGGGGTGGGGGAGTCATGATTATGAGGTTTTGTGTTTTTTTTAATTTGCTGGAGGCCAATTAACAGATCTATGACAGTCAATGGGTGCCATAGAATAAAGGAGAGTTAACAAGTAAAGATCTACATCTGTATATTACTGACTCCTGACCCAGGTTTAATAAAGTGTTTTCTTTATGTAACGTTTCCAATTTTTTAAAGCAAACACTACCTTTTCAAATCAAAATAGAACGGACATCAAAAGCTTGGGTGAGCAAAGTTTAGGTAACATTTACATGCCGGTGTTAAACTATGTTAGAAGTCCTATGTCAGCTTGATAACTGTAGGCTGATGTAGAGTTTGCCTGGCCATCGCGCGCGTAACTACGTTGTGAAGGGGTGGATGGGCAAAGGGAGCTTGCAGAGGGCTGCAGAGAGGCCAACGCAAACACCTCCCCAATCCCAACTGTGTGTTGTACGGAGGTGCACATCCTGCGTGTGATTGGTTGGTCAGAATGAACATTCGTAGATGTATAATCACTTAAATATGAGCCAGCAGTGTGTTGCAGCTGCCAAAAAAGCCAACACAGTGCTAGGCTGCATTAACAGAGGGATAGAATCAAGATCAGGTGAAGTGTTAATACCACTTTACAAGGCCTTGGTAAGGCCACACTTGGAATACTTCATCCAGTTTTGGTCACCACGATGTAAAAAAGATGTTGAGACTCTAGAAAGAGTGCAGAGAAGAGTCACAAAGATGATCAGGGGACTGGAGGCTAAAACATATAAGGAACGGTTGCTGGAATTGGGTATGTCTAGTTTAATGAAGAGAAGGACGAGGGGGGACATGAGAGCAGTCTTCTTTGGGGCAATATCTCAGGGGCTGCCCCAAAGAAGAGGGAGTCAAGCTATTCCCCAAAGCGCCTGAAGGCAGGACAAGAAGCAACGGGTGGAAACTAATCAAGGAGAGAAGCAACCTAGAACTAAGGAGAAACTTCCTGACAGTGAGAACAATTAACCAGTGGAACAACCTGCCTCCAGAAGCGGTGAATGCTCCAACACTGGAAGTTTTTAAGAAGAGACTGGACAGCCAGGGGGTTGGACTTGATGACCTCCAAGGTCCCTTCCAACTTTACTATTATTATTATTATTACTATTATTATTATTATTACTATTATTATTATTATTACTATTATTATTATTATTATTATTATTATTATTATTATTATTATTAATGCAACGACTGTGCAACCATCGCAATGTGCAGCTTCTATGTTCCCTGATGTGCAGTGATGGGTCAGTCTAATTCAGACCTCAGTTAGCACATTACACGGGATGTGTGAACACAGGGCATTGCAATGTATGGAGAGCCACAGCTTTGGCACTGAGTTGTGAGAAACACCACTTGCTCCCCAAATGGGTAATAAAATTGGAGTTAGGAAATTAACAGTTATTTCAAATCTTGCCTTGTGGTCAGTTCTCTTAACACTCACAGGACTAAAGGCTTCCTCCAGAGGAAGAGACTGGACAGCCCTTTGTCTGAAATGGTATAGGGTTTCCTGCCTGAGCAGGGGGTTGGACTAGATGACCTTCAAGGTCCCTTCCAACTTATTATTATTATTATTATTATTATTATTATTATTATTATTATTATTATTATTATTATCAAGATCCAATGATTTTCCCCCCCCCCCGAAGATGATTAACCAACTTACAAAAATAATTACTGAAGAATAACTGTTTTTACAAGCCTGTTCAATCAAGAGGATCGGACACAACTGTTAGGTTCACCAATATTCATTCTTTATGTTGTTTGTTTTCTTTTGTGGAGAAAAAATATTTTTAATTAGTAATTAAAAACCCTTATTTTACAAAGATTTACAGTTTTTGGCAGATGACTCAGACTGAGTATCGTTCATCATTAAATAATAACTATAATAGAAAAGGGAGATCAAAAAGGCTAATTTTGTAATTAAAAATGCAATTAATTTGGACAGATCAGTTCCATCAACCAACTTGATATAATAATATTTAATTGACCCAAAACATTAAAAAAAAAATTGGGCACTCAGTACAAAAGCAGCTGAAATGATGGGGCCACGGAGGGCAGTAAATCAAGAATTATCTCAACTCACTCATAAGATTTTGTTTGAGAAAGGAGACATCTTGTAACACATTTTACTATGTTCTTTTTCCATGATGAGGTGCTTGTAAGAAATAAACCTCAAGTGATTAAAAAAAAAATCAACACACCGAAACAAAAGTGATATCATTTTTCAAGGATTTTTTTTTCGATCTGAATTTTGAAATTCTCCCACATAGTAATATTTCATAATCCTTAACAGATTGAAACACAGAAGAGACTATTTGTAGTTCAAGGCTGAACAGTGGGTTCCTTGGTGCTCTCTGAGCTCGGTTACTTTCTTAAAGACGTTTCGTTACCAAACTAGGTAACGTTTTCAGTGCTAGAAGGGAGTGGGGTTTGTCCCACTCCCTTCTATCACTGATGGTGTCACCTAAATGGGTAATGAAACATCTCCAAGAAAAAGCACCCAGGATCCCATAAACATAAAAATGCTACCGTGTGGATGGAACTCTTACCTCAGAAAAAGTGTCAGGGCCCAAAATGAGAATTTTCCCGCCTTTTCTCAAAATAGCGTATAATTTTGCGGGGGACTCTACTATTTCTTATAAATAAAAAAGAAGCAATCTTTTCAATGAGAAACTCAAGCTTGATCCAAGATACCAGCACTGTTTGCATGTATGTGAATGTCCACTTGGCGCCACTCAGAAATGTCTAAGCGTCTTCTCACCAACAAAGGTGACTGGATATGCATGGATGCTCAGATCCAAGCAAAGGTTTCTCATCAGTCAAGAGGTTTTGGATTGGTGGCTTTGGCATCTCTTTGGGCCCAATCCTGGTGTGTTCATTGCTTAATGCAAGTAGTGAAGCTTCTGATGAATCAGTGAGGTCAACCATGGAACTCTTTCACTTGACAACATTCAGTATGAAGGTCCTTTGACGGAACCTACTTCAGTTAGCTGAGCTGAGGCAGAGGCCCCAAGGCAGACAACTGCCTCGCAAAAGCCAGGAAGGCCCGGAAGTCCAGCTAAACCAGGACGCCCGGCTTCTCCTGGAGCACCTGGAACACCTCGCTCTCCATGTTTGCCATTGAGAGCTTGACCAGGTTGACCAGGGGGACCTGGAAAAATGAAACAATATACAGTTTATAATTGCGTGACAGACCCCCTTCCACAACCACTATTGCTTCTCGGAGTTCCAAAGACCCCATCACCTCTGTGGGAGATGAAAATATAGCCCCCTTCTCATATAATAAGATAGGACTATATGGTCCTCATTGCAATGGGTTATTAACGTAAGTGATGTTGAGTTATTATGCTTGCTATGTTCCAAATTATTAGCAAAATAAACCTCTGAATCTTAAAGTAAGAATTATTGTTTTGTGTTGCTGTCTCTTGTCTTTTCCATTGGTTTTTTTTTCCCACAACACCTCTAAAAGACTTGGGTGAAGTCTCAGAATTCATGTTTTATTAGCTACCTACTCGCCACCATCATCTTTCAGGAAAGAAGGCCTGAACAATAGGACTTGGACATGCAACAAACAAAATCTAACAACCAAGCTGATGCAAACTGGAGGTCAGCTAGATGCTAATGGCCAAGGGACAAGGGAACACCACAGGAAAAGAGACAATGCAGACTGTACACTGATGTCCGTTGAGAGCTCCGACAGTCTCTACAAGACGTAGACCTGGGAGACTATTGATATCAATTATTTAGAAAGCAGCGATGAGCAAAAGACGTAGTGGTGAAGTCTCTATACCCCAAGGTCTCTTCTGCCGCTGCTTTTTCTGACCACTGTTTTACTTCTCCAGATATAGCTCTTTCACTTCCTTTTTGTGAGTACAAAATCTATCTTATCCATAACTAAATGAAGATGTATAACATTCCCCAAAGTGATCTCCTCCAGACCTTTTTTTGGCAGCAACTCCTTCATCTTTCCCACTATGAAAAACGTTTGAATCATTCCAAAATCTTTCTCAAGGGAAACTATAAAGAGAGAGCACACTGCGCTGATTTTATTACTTCGGATCCATAGCTGTAAACACATCAGCACCTTCTCTAAAACTGCAAAAGATTCACAGGTGGTTTATTTTGTGCGGTGTCTGGGGATGGAACTTTCCACAACTGTTTATTTTATTTTATTTATTAATGTTTTTATGCCACCCATCATCTCCCCTAAAAGGTGACCCTGAGTGGCTCTGACTGTCCTCCGAAGATATCCTGTGTCAGTGCCTAGCTAGAATGACTGGGAATCCTAGAAGTTATTCCACACTGGGAGGTGGAACCCAATCTTGTGTGTCTGTTTCTCTCAAGGTAACTCCAAAAGATTTTCTCACCTGGTATGCCTGGAAGCCCTGGCATCCCTTGATGTCCATGGCCAGGTTCTCCCTGGTCTCCTTCCTCACCACTCTTTCCTGTAGGATAAGGAAACCACAAAAGTTAACCCTTATTAGATTCGTACTTTGTAGACATACTGTTTGACTGGACCTTCTTTCTAGTTAACAAAGCCACAAAGATGACTTTGGAGGGACTGGAGAGGGTTTTTTTTAAAAAAATGCTTTAAATCCAGGAAACAGAGAAAACACTTGGAAGATGCTCAGACTGGCTCCACCCTAAGAGGGGAAAAGGGGAGGGGAGGAAACAGGCATTTAAGATTCTGTGATTTGGTGGCTTCTGGTCAGTTGTGACTCCTTGATGACTGTCTGGACAAGTCCCTGCAGTTTTCTTGGCAATGATTTTAGAAACGCTTTGCCATTGCATCCTTCCTAGAGCTAAGAGAGTGTGACTGGCCCAAGATCACCCAGCTGGCTTTGTGCCTAACTAGCGGTTTTCAGTGTCTAACCTCGTCCCTTAACCATCACACCAAACGAATTCTCTAAGATTCTGTTATTATAGCCTGTGTCAATACAATTCCAAAATGTGGAGTCTTGTTTTCTGACCAGGCCCACCTCAAAGGGCTGACACTAGCCCTTATCTCTAAGTAACTGACATATAAGGCATTATCCACAGCAATGCACAAGCAGGACAAGAAGCAATGGATGGAAACTAATCAAGGAGAGAACCAACCTAGAACTAAGGAGAAATTCCCTGTCAGTGAGAACAATTAATCAGAAGTTGTGGGTGCTCCATCAATGGGGGCTTTCAAGAGTAGACTGGACAACCATCTGTCTGAAATGGGATAGAGCTTCCTGCCTGAGCAGGGGGTTGGAATAGAAGATCTCCAAGGTCCCTTCCAACATGGGTATTCTGTTATTCTGAAATCCTTACCTGTTCCTGGTGCTTGAATGGACCGCGCATATTCTATCAAGAAAACACTCTAGAAAATTTTTCTCAAATCTGACATCCTGCAGCTATACTGAGATAACTACTACCAATAACATGATTTATAATGGAAAAAGAAAATGAAACTTTCACAGCGTATGAGGCTGAAAAGGGAGAACAGGAAGATCCACAATGACTATAGGGGCCCACATGGGAGAGGCTGAATTCAGTTCAGGATGAATTTTTACTGGCACCAAGTCCACCATTCAAAATATTGGGGGATTGAACAGATGTTCCTGGCAAGATTCTCCATGCTATTAATTCCAGATGTTGTTGGTATCTAATAAGTAGAGTAGAGATGAGGTATCTAGCGTTTGGGGGGTTGACTCTAGCTGAGAGTACCGTAATTCTTTCCCCAGCATGAATTAAGCCTTCTTTAGCAAGATTTGTTGAAAGTTTTTGTGAAGCATTCCCCATTTAGGACCCACATGTTTCCTAAAGAATTAGGATGGAACCTTTTGTAATTTCTTGCTAATGGCTTCTCTGGGAACTTCAAAGATAAAGTTCTTCACGAAGATCATGAATGAACTTGCAGGTGTCAATTTATGTCTACAAAACCCTCATCAGTCAGATAACAAGCTCTTATATCAAGTGTCCATGCTTCCTACCTTTGGGCCCAGTGTTGCCTATCTGTCCAACAGCTCCTATGATTCCTGGAAGGCCACGGGAACCAGGATGTCCATGGGGGCCTTGGGGGCCAGGTGATCCAGGAGGCCCTGGAGGGCCAGGTGGTCCCATCATGCCACTTCCACCCAAGGTTTCTCTTTTCGCACTCACTGCTAACTCAGCCAGTTGTTCTGGAAGGCAAAGATGAAAAGAAAGCAGTGCATTATCTCCCAGGTGTCGGCACCCTTCCCAAATTCAGGAAGTATCCAGACAGACAGTGAAGACACTTTTCTCCACAAATGTACTCCGGTTTATGGAGACGGCTGGTCCCCAACAGCTGTGTTTACAAAACTGCGTTAATTACCAGCCCAGCAGCTGTATTTGCCCAACGTGATGAGCTGGATTAGTTTTCATTCGGTTCAACGATTTCTAGATTAATGTTTTATATGAACCCGGCTAGTTTGTTAGCTTATGATTCAAGTTATTGTAGATAGTCGGAAAATGGATTCAATCATAACCAGGTAAAAATGTGTTCTGTAGCTGCTGCTTGATTCCTGGGGGACTTTGAAGATACGAACATGGAACATTTGTGCGTTATCTTTTTTCAACCTCTCAGTCTAGCCTACAGCTTTGGTATTCCTGGTGCAGGGGTAGGCAATCTTGGCTCTTTTATGACTCATGGACTTCAACTCCCAGAATTTCTGAGCCAGCATGGGGAACTATGGCCCCCTCATGACTCGTGGACTTCAACTCCCAGAATTCCTGAGCCACCATGGGGGAACTATGGTCCCCTTATGACTCGGGGACTTCAACTCCCAGAATTCCTGAGCCAGCATGGCTCAGCTTGGAAACCTCTCCCTTTCCCCTCAGCATGGCTGGTTCAGGAATTCTGGGAGTTGAAGTCCACGAGTCATAAAAGAGCCAAGGTTGCCTACCCCTGCCCTGGTGGTTCCTCTTTCAAGCATTGATCAGTCTTGATTGTCCCAAAGGTGCTTTTTCAGGAGGCAACTGGACTTTCTTGTTTTTCTTTGAAGACGTTTCGCTTCTCATCCAAGAAGCTTCTTCAGCTCTGACTAGATGGTGGGGAATCCTCCCTCTCCTCAACATCCAGTCAGAGCTGAAGAAGCTTCTTGGATGAGAAGCGAAATGTCTTCAAAGAAAAACAAGAAAGTCCAGCTGCCTTCCAAAAAGCACCTTTTGGGTCAACCATGACCTGGAGGACGGAGAATCTCCACAGACATCAGTCTTGATTCTGCTTAGCTTCTGAGTCCAGGCAATGTGGCTTTAGGGGCTGCTTCTACTCAGATCGGGGTGGGCAATGATGGCCCTCTTGTGACTTGTGGACTTCAACTCCCAGAATTCCTGAGCCAACTTCTGGGAGTTGAAGTTCAGAAGTCATCAAGAGGCCATCGTTCTCCACCCCTGGCTTAGACCGTTTTACTGAACAAGGGTCAATGAATGGCCATTAATTAAGGCTAAATGGGACTTGCATGTCAGACCACCCACAGGCCATCTGTATCTGATTTGCATCTCCAATCATCCCCACTTCACACTACAGGGAGTCCTCAACTTACGACAGTTTGTTTAGTGACCGTCCAAAGTTACAACATGACTTATGACCATTTTTCACACTTATGACCGTTTGCAGCATTCCCGTGGTCACGTAATCAAAATTCAGAGGATTGGCAACTGGTTCAAATTAACAACGGTTGGTGTCCCACGGTCACGTGATCAACGTTTGTGACCTCCTGACCAGTGAAGTCAATGGGGGAAGCAGATTCACTTAACAACCGGGTTACTAACTTAACAACTGCAGTGATCCGCTTAACAACTGTGGCAAGAAAAGTGGGGCAAAACTCCTTGAACAAATGTCTCACCTGACAACATAAAGTTTGGGCTCAGTTGGGGTTCTTACCTATAGTAAGAACTGGCCAGCAGAATTTCAATGGGTCAAAAATTCAGGCTGTAATTAGGGATGGATTTTAAGCACGAGGATTGTGGGGCTGTTCACGCAATCCCGCCCTAAAAGTTTTAATTTTAACCTACTAAAAAAGACACACATTTCTAGGGATGTCATACAGTGTCAATCAGGAAACCAAGCTGTAGCCCCCAAATATGTCCACAGCCAAGTGCCAGGCCCCCAGGGATGAATCACTGCCAGGTTTGTGGTATTTGATTCGTGAGCTTTAATTTCCCTTTGGTCCTGGGTCATCACACTGGTTGGTGTGTGGTTTGGCCAGCAGTGACCTTTTGATACACTGACCTTGCAGCATTTTGACCACGACCTCAACAATATGCTGGTCTCCGGTGTCCCTGCCCTGGAGAATGGAAGAGAAGCCGCAGATGGTGATCTTCTCCTACGTCACAATGCCAGCAACCACAACACTCTTAAATCAGTTTGTCAGGACCCGAGATCCTGCAGGGAGGCTTCCAGTTATTATACTCAAGCAGTGTCTGTCAAAAGCTGGTCTGCTTCAGTTCTCATGCAATCTTCACTTGCCTGCCAACCTCTGGGTTCACATCTGTCACTCCTTCCCTCCCCCCCCAACACACACACACTTACACATATAACACACAGAGAGAGATAGACTCTTGCATTGAAATCTTCAGCCGCAGATGCAGCTTTGAGTGGAAATTTATATGCAGGATGAATAATGCCTGGAGAAATGTGTATAACATGTATTAAAACAAGCAGGAAGGCATTTATTTATTTTCCCTTCCTTATATCTTCCCCTGTAAGGAACGAGGCCCTGGGTGAACAACCCCTTCTGCACTTTCCTACTGGTTGGCTGGAAAGAGATTTGACTGGTATTTGATGTTCCTGCCAACATCAAGGCCAGCAGAGTGAAGAAGAGTGGTGGAGGCACCAGGCTGGAAACCAGGAGATTGTGAATTCTAGTCCTGCTTTAGGCATGAAGCCAACTGGCTGATCTTGGGCCAGTCACTCTCTCTCAGCCCGGGAAAGGAAGCAATAGGAAAATGCTTCCAAAATCTTGCCAAGAAACTGTAGGGACTAGTCTCCAGGACTCAGCACAATCTCAAAGATTATACGTATATGTCTGCAACAATTCTAAAAATTCGAATCCCAGGTATATTCATTTGCAAGAAAGGCATACTAAAACACTGATCTCCAGGACAAAAAGTTTTATTAAAATACTTTCGTTAGCAACTGCTAACGTTGTCAAAAGCGTAAGCAGACATTGGGAAGCTCTCGTCTTATGGGCCAGTAACGCGCTCAATGGCCAAATTATGGACATTGGAAGAGCTATACAGACAGGTTTTCCAATGTCTGCTTACACTTTGACAACGTTAGCAGTTGCTAACGAAAGCTTAGTATTTTAAAAGTATTTTAATAAAACTTTTTGTCCTGGAGATCAGTGTTTTAGTATGCCTTTCTTACAAATATGTATATGTATATGCATATATGCGTATGTATATATGTATATACTATATTACCTTGAGTGCTTTTTGATGCACCCTGTCGACCCAAATATGGGAGAAAGAAATAGCTATTCCAGTTCTCCCTTAATTCTTTGTTAGCAATCCAAATTTTAAAATATATATACTATGTGTATATATGTATATACCAGTGGTGGCGAACCTATGGCACGGGTGCCAGAGGCGGCACTCAGAGCCCTCTCTGTGAGCACGTGCACCATCGCCCCAGTCCTAGGCCTTCAGCTGGGTTTTATAAAACCTTTTCGCTTTAGGCCTCCGCCGCCGTGTGCAAACAAAAAAGGTTCAATCAATCAGTCAATTTCAACTTCTCGCGGAAAAAAAAAGATCTTGCAAAGTTGGAATTGATTGATTGAACATTTTAGTCCCACCCAGTCTGCCGTTACCACTGCAGCCACGCCCCTCCAATGGGCCACACCCACCCGGCACCCGACGATGCGTAAGTGGGTTTTGGGTTGCAGTTTGGGCACTCAGTCTCTAAAAGGTTCGCCATCACTGGTATATACACTCACACACATATTGCTATGGCTTAATTAAAACATTCCCAAAAAATCAGGAGTCGGGAATTAGGGTTCTTAGAATTCCCCTTGCGACCATGGAAGCTGAAGGTCCTTACACAACTGTAGTACTGGTGCTTCAGCAGAATATCTTTCATAAAAGTGAAATTGCATTTACAATGGTGACAGTTTAGAGGAGTGCCTCTGCATATAGCAGATTATCTCAGTGAGATTTGTTCAGAGGCACCTCAGAAGAGATCTACCACACAGTCTGTTTTTCACAATAATGAAATGGCTCTCGAAAGTCAAGGATCAAAGATCTTCAAAAGCAGACTCCTTTCAAGGGACTCGTTCCACGCTGGAGTGGGCAGCCTCTTCTAATACTGAACCTCTGAAGGGAGAATGGTTGAACAACCGAGTGAAAGAGACACCACACAATTAGAAGGCCCAAGCCAGAGCGGTACCCCACTGATTTTTGACAAGCATCCCACATAAGGTCAGTAATTCTCCTATTCTGTTCCAGGAAGGATCACTGATCTAATTCCATGCCAGGAAAGTCCTGCCCAAGATGAGGCTAATTAGAAGACAGAACTTGCACGTGCAAACCCATAATGAAATCTTCTCAGTAGATCTTAAGAGGAAAAAAAAAAGACTTTAGACATCTTTTTTCTCTAAGATCACCCCTTCTGTAGTGAGGTCTATATACCAGGTTGACACCATCCTTCAGAGGTGTGGAAATGAACCCCTCAAATTCTCCACAATGGCCACACAGGATAGAGAATTCTGAAGTCTGGAGAACATCCTGATTGGCCTTAAAAACTGCCAAGATGCCAGCTCTGTGGTGGCATCCTACCACGACATGGAACTATCATGATATTTACTTACTGGGGCACCTCGCAACCCAGGTATTCCAGGTACGCCACGTTCCCCATTAGGTCCTCGAGGGCCAGGAGGTCCTGGAAAGCCTCTGACTCCAGGTGCTCCAATGTCTCCAGGAGGTCCAGAAAAACCATTCTCCCCACGGATACCTTGCTGTGAAAGGACATGAGCAGCAGTTTTTGTTAACCTCAGCAACCTTAAGATGTGTGGACTTCAGTTCCCCAAAATTCCCCAGCCGGTGTGCCCACGAATCAATTAACAATCCGAAGTGGAACTGCTGGAAGTGTCACTGTAAGTTGACATCGTCCTGTAATTTTTCAGTTTACAACCGTGACACTTAGCAAGTGAGTTGTTGAACCCAATTACAGTCATTAACTGAGAACCGCCTGTACTAAAATCCCAACAAACAACTGTGAGAAGCAGAAGTAGCAGCAGATGCATCCATTTTAATGTTTAATATGGCAAATATTGATAAATATTAACGCACACAAAGAAAAACTCTTTTGGGATCCTCCATAACTTTTAAAAGTGAGAAGGCGTCCTGGGGTGGGGGAGAGGGAAGGAAATTTAAGATCTAGCTATTTTAAAAAAAACATTGATGCAAAAATCTTCCAAAGAGTAACAAACGTGGCTTTGTATCATATTAAAGAAAATTGCCTGATGTTTGCCTTAACATTCACTATCATTTTTTTTTATTCTTTGCTATTTGAAGGCGTTAAAAAATGTAAAACAGCGTAATTATATGGCATATGCAAGGGATAAGCTACACAGCCATAAAAACTGTTTTTGATATAAAGTTGCAGATCCAGCAAAATTATCATTTTGTTCTTAGCATAAATAACCCGTTATTCAAGCCTTTTTTAAAAAAAATAAGAACAATTATTTCTCATCCCCAATCAAAAGAGTTGTTATATATATTTTCTGTATTTTTATATATATATGGATACTCAAGATAAACCACACTGTTCAAAATAAAGAGATAGTCGCAAATAATCACCTGCCCCTTTGGTCCAGGTTCACCCAATTCACCCTAAAAATAAAGAACAAAGAGAAATGTTGAGCTAAGGCTCCACATAGATAACAGATTTTGAGACTTCTAGGGAAGAACAATTAGCCAGTGGAACAGATTGCCTCCAGAAATTGTGGGTGCTCCATCACTGGAGGCTTTTAAGAAGAGACTGGACAGCTTTTTGTCTGGAATGGTATAGGTCCTACTGCGAGAGCACAGGGTTGGACTAGATGACCTCCAAGGTCCCTTCCAACTCTGTTACTGTTACCAGCAAAGGTGAGGCAGGCCTCTACTCTTCACCTTCACCACTTTTGGCATGGGGGGGGGTCAAAGGATGTTAGGCAACCCTGGAGAAGGTTGATGTTGTAAGGATGTTCTCTCCACAATTTTAACTTTCAATCCTTTTATTCTGTTAAGGAGCTGGCAAAATAACCAGCTTCCCAGAATTCCTCTCTGGACAGGGAGAGGACTCAGGATCACCCACACTCACTCCACACAGCAGCTCTCCACCAGGAGACCGCAAGACAGTGATCTCCAGTAGGCTCAGAGCTCTGGGAACCAAGGGAATAGACCATCTTCACTCAGACAACAGTTAGCCCCTTTGAAAGGATACTGGATTCTCCTATTTCCTTTCTTCGTCATTTCTGGAAATTGCTTGTTAATAATTAGGAGGGATGGGCTTCAACTCCAGCATGCTGGTTGGAGAATTCTGGGTGTTGAAGTCCACCCCTCTTTAAAGGGCTGAGATTAAGAAACTCTGTAGACCATCTCACCTTCTGCCCCTTTCCTCCAGAAAGGCCTTCAACACCAGGATCCCCCTAGGAGAAAATAAGAAAAAGCCATAATAACAGTCAGACAGGTCCCATCTTGGGATGACCACTGCCGCTGCCTCCTCCAGGCAGGGTGTGTGTCACGTTTTGAAGCACAGTTTTGCTGGTGTGACAATGATTGCTTCTCAGCTTGCCAACGAACTTGGGTTTGGAAGGCAGACTTCCAAGATCGAAAAGCCAGACTGTGAGAACCAAGGACAGTGCACCAGGTGTCTGCCCAGACCAAGAGACACTTTCTCATAACAATGTTTATCCACCTAATTGGGCAACGTGACCTGATCAAGAGGAAGGAGGGAAAATTTTTATGCTTTTACTATAAGGGGTTGGGAGGAGACTTGCCAGAGCTGGTTTTGCTTTCATTCGTGCCGAAGTGGTGTACCCAATAAAGTTTTACATTAAGAGATTGGAACATGTTTGCTTGGTTGGGTTCGTCAGTCGGAACCTTGACAGGGCAAGCATTGTGTAGGCAGAAAAAAGAGCTTTCTCTCTTGGCCCACCAGTGGCCGCCAGTTGACTGAAGGCATGCACAGCAACTACACAGATTCGGACTTCTTCTTCCTCATCCTGCGGCTCACTTATTTAGTTTTCATTTCTAATTTCCATGTGACCTCATGTGAAATGGAAAGAGACAGCCGAAGGGTCAGAGGTGGCCCAGGGGCCATAAAATGCCTAGGCCCTAGATCAGATCTAGCTACCAGACCAGAGGGAACATACTTCTTAACTGCTAAGTTTGGAGATCGTTTTTGACCTCTGGACAGAGACATCCACCGGATCTGCTGCTTTAAGTCAACAGAGTGAAAATAGCACTGTGGCCATTGCAATGACTGATTGTGCCCCTTTTATACATGTCAGTCTTTAGATCTGCTGGTGGGAGGGGTAGGGTTAAGCTCATTCAGCCCACTTTTCGGGGAGAGGGGTGGCTAAGTAGAAGGGTGCTCCCTGCTTCATTCCCCCCCCCATCTGAAGAGGAGTCAACTGCCAACCTCTGAAATTCAGCCATTTTATTGCAAACCAACAATGTAATTTCAGAATCCTGGGGAGTGGGAGGTAGGCAGAAATGGCATGCTGATGGAGGGGGGGCTGCAGGAAGCCCCCCTAATCCATATTGTTGAAGCCCACTTTGAGCTGACTCAAATAATCAGCAGATCGGAGAGAGCGTTGCTGATTTTCTTTTGCAAAAACAGATCCTTAGCTGATCATGCAGATTGCTTGGGGGAAAAGACGTTTAAAAAGCTTCAGAGATATCCTGCCTTAATAAATGCACTAATAAAAGAAGCTCGAAGGATTCTTATCTCACTTCTCAAGACTCTGTATTTTAACCCCGAATTGTTGGTCTTAAAACTCCTTAAAGGGAGTCCGTGTCACCTCTTGCTTCTAGGAGCTTGTACTGCAGTTTTAAGAAACTGACACCTATTTTTCTCCATTATCCCAGGCCATTTAATCCTTCCACTTGCCCACATTTGCTGAGACTTTCTCAGCTCACGAAAATCTTTCTGTTTTTCCTTATTTATTTCATAGTTATCGACTTGGCTGCATCTGTTGCTGTTTCTCCATCGATTTCTATGGATTAATTGTACAACTCTTTGTACGTTTTGTTGGCTGTCTAGGGAATATTTTATGCTGAAGGCACCGCCAGATCAAAACTTAAAGAAATAAAATATGATCAAAAGAGTAGACAATAAATTGCTGGTTGCTTCACTGGGCTAGCTGTGTAGTAACGATGATTAAAAGGAAAAAAATGCAACAGATGTACTTACAACATCTCCTTTGGACCCACTTTTTCCTGGGAAGCCCTATGGGGAGGAAAAGAGGAAAAAATATGAAATATAGAAGATGTTCAATCTATTGTAGCACTCTGTTGAAGGTCTTCAACGGGTTTATTCCAGATGGTTTGGGACCACAGAATTCCCAAATTGAATATCCAGGAAAACTAGATAATCTAATCACCACCAATGTCATTTGGGAATGACCAAACAATGCCAGTTTACGGGATTTCAATGGATCACCTGGTTGGCTACTGCAGAAAATTAAATGCTGGACAAATACATCTGATCTAAAAAGGTTCTTGTCTTGTTGTTACTAGCAGCCTTCTAATTAGGAACCCAAGTCTCCGTTCTGGGCCACCAACTTTAATGCTATCCGGATCAGGACAAGCCACCCTTTGGCTCATTCAGGGTCTCAGTGAGGGATAAAAAGTGTTAAGAACTGCCTTGCACGCCAGTGGTGGTGGGGCTGAATAAAGGAGAGGGCAGAGCTACAGCCCAAAGTGATATAACGCTATATGAGAATGACCTAGGCCAGGGGTAGGCAACCGTGGCTCTTTTATGACTCGTGGACTTCAACTCCCAGAATTCCTGAGCCAGCCGTGCTGAGGGGAAAGGGAGAGGTTTCCATGCTGAGCCATGCTGGCTCAGGAATTCTGGGAGTTGAAGTCCACGAGTCATAAAAGAGCCAAGGTTGCCTACCCCTGACCTAGGAGGTAAGAGAAGCTGACTAGGGAATGGTCAGGTTAAGAGAGGGCATCGCCCGCAGCTGCAAAATGTAAGATTGATGTAAGCCTTCCCAGCTAGAGCAGGTAAGAAAAAAAATGACCAGATGAGCTCATTCTACTTTACTGTAAGGCTGCCTTAACAGAATCTTGCACATTTGAAAGTACAAACCTCCTGCCATCATCTTTAGAGCTTGAGAACTTAGGGAGGGTCCCTGCTGACCCTATTTCTACACCCTTTATGCAGCTGTGGGTTATTCCCTCTCTTATCTGTTCTCTAGGCCGAGCAGCCTGGTGGCTTAGTGGTGGAGCTCTCGTCTCACAATCAGGAGGCTATGAGTTTGATCCTAGGCAACGGCAGGTATTTCTCTCTTGGGCACAATGAGTAATTGTCTACTGTGAACTCCGCATAGGCGTCAGGAAGGGAATCCGGCCAGTAAAGGCTCAAGTCGCCCCGACTCCATCCAGATGCAAGGGATTACAGGGTTGTTAAAAATAAAACAATACATCTGTTGTCTAAGCAGCATCTCTTTCCCTCTGGCTGCCAAGGCCATTCTCATCATACCCTTAGAATTGGGCAAGGTCACAATTTCCCCCTCCTCGTGCGCGCGCGTGCACACACACACACACACAAAAAAACCTTTTGTGGAGGCACCTGTACTCTGAGGATCAATAACTTAACACATAGGAGTGCTGTGACCACAATAACTCTACTAAATGGCACTCAAACATCTCCACAATCAAAACATTTTAATTAAATACTTAAAGCGGCCAAAATCTCATTACATTGTCGAATCTGATCTGTTCTGTGAGAACATATACGCTATTATCAAATCTGCTTTTTTTTTCCCCCTGTCTTTGTGAATCAGTTAACATTTTAAACTTCACAATGCTACATGAAGTCATGCAACACTGCTGGAAACATCTGGCTGCCTGGAAAAATGGGGATTGCAAAAACAAAAATCTTGCAGAGCGTGTTTAAAAATAAAATAAAAATAAAAATCAGGGGATTTCAAATTGACCACTGCTGATCACATAAAATTGTCCTCAAGTCAGGAAGGTCAAAATGTTACCTTGCTGCCCTTAACTCCTGGGAGGCCTTGTGGCCCCGGAATTCCAGGGGGGCCCTGCTCTCCTTTAGGGCCCTGGAAGGGAAGAGAAAAAAAGGAAAATAAAATGTGAGGCAGAAAAAAAAGGAAGAGAACAAAGAGAGAAACACACACGCACACAAACAGTCTCTTTCTCCTACAATAAAGCCTGAATTTTACACTCAATAGGTTTTAATCAATAAAGGAGAATATTTGCAGCTCAGGGTTGAAATTGTTTTCTTGCAGATGTTTCATTACCAAACTAGGTAACATCATCAGTGCTAGTAATTGACTAGCATTGATGATGTTACTTAGTTTGGGTAATAAAACTTCTGCGAGAAAACAACCAAGCTCAGACAGCACCAAGGTCCTCTCAATAGGTTTTGGATGTAAAGGACAAAACTGAATTTGCCAAAGAACAAATTTTAGTGAATCAGTCCAGATAATGTCTGTAGATTGAGTATATTTGGATTTAATGCATCCTTTCCTCCCAGTTGGGCCATAAAAATCAAATTTTTACTGTATCTGCAGGCCACGAAAGAATAGCTGGCAAGGACTTTACGTGGAATAGCTTAGCTACTTTCACAGGCTGTCTGAAAGATATACAATTCATAAAAGCAAAGTGTTGTTAATTAAACAGCCATAACTTCTACCCTGCCTGGTAGATACACGCTAAAGCCATAAATTGAGGATGGGGAAGATAGCTCTTAAGTCTGACATGGCCGATAGCCCCTGTGCTTTGCATCTTAAATGGCAGAAAGGATCTAAATTCGTTTCAAGGATTACAATATAAACCTTTGCTGGTTTTATTTTTTCCAAATATAAGACTCAAAGATTTTTGTAATTTTTTTTCCTTCCATTGAGCTGGATCCAATATAATAATAATAATAATAATAATAATAATAATAATAATAATAATAATAATAATAATANTCTAGTCCAACCCCCTGCTCAGGCAGGAAACCCTATACCATTTCAGACAAATGGCTGTCCAGTCTCTTCTTAAAAACTTTTAAAGAAGAGATTAGACAAACATTTGTCTGAAATGGTATAGGGTTTCCTGCTTGAGCAGGGGGTTGGACTAGAAGACCTCCAAGGTCCCTTCCAACTCTGTTATTCTATGCTCTATGATTTTCCAAAAGAATGAAATTGGTCATGTACTGCCTCCTGGTGTCAGAATAAGTATATCCCTACACGGTGTAAACCAAGAGGTATGGTGGAAATCATGTAAACCTCATAAAACAGTGACATACTATCTGTGTTTGTCTATTTGTAACCTTCGATTGGATGCAGTGGTGCACCCTAGGGCAGGGGTAGGCAACCTTGGCTCTTGTATGACTCATGGACTTCAACTCCCAGAATTCCTGAGCCAGCCGTGCTGAGGGGAAAGGGAGAGTTTCCAAGCTGAGCCGTGCTGGCTCAGGAATTCTGGGAATTGAAGTCCAACAGTCATAAAAGAGCCAAGGTTGCCTACCCCTGCCCTAGGGTAACCATTTTTGAATCAATGTACCTCAATGAACCAAGCAACAGACATAGTCTACTAGCACAGGAGTCATAAGAATGTGGAAAACAACCGTGCAGATAGAAGAGACCGTCATCTGGAGGAGTTGGGTTTTCCAAGGGTCTCCATTTCCTTCTTGGCAGGAAGAAAAGGGGATCTGTTTGGATCCAAGGGTTCATACTCACCACTTTTCCCTGTGGCCCTGGAGGTCCTGTAGGCCCCCTCTCACCCCGATCTCCCTGTAAAAGAGAGGGTGGAAGACCAGATGGTCATGAGCAGAAGGAATAACCGTGAGGAACAGGAAGAACACCTGCAACCAAATCTGAATCCGGGCGAGAGCTGTAATCTATGTAAGTGACTCAGAAAAGCCCCCCCTTTGCTCTCAAAAATAGATCATATTCAGGCTTGCAAGGTTCTCTTTCTATAACATGATAATAAAATCAGTTATTAACAGGCATGACTTCCTACTTGAGTCTAGGTTGAAAGACTGAGTCAGGAGGCCCAATTCGCCCTTCACTCTCAGTTTTCAACACAAAACAGGGGTTCAGGAACCTGAGTTTCCCCCCAAAGGGTGGAACTACATCTTCCAGAAGCCCCAGCCAGCGAGGCCCATGATGAGAGGGGCCCAAAGTTGTCATTCCATCCTTGTAACGCACAGTGACTCCAGCCTGAATGGAAGAGCATTTGCAAAAAAGAACACTGCGTCTTAAGAGGTGAGGATGGATCCCCTCTCAAAAGTCTTAGAAAAAAAACAACAGATTTTTTTGGGAAAATTAAACGGACAGCTGAAACCCTTTCTCTATCACCCACATGATGGAAGAAAGACTTTCCCTCACAGGGGAAAAGTTGGAATATTAGAATAGGAGAGTTGTAAGTTAAAAGACGCTTGCTCCTGGGGAGGAAAGCTATGGCAAATCTAGACAGCATACTAAAAAGCAGAGACATCACCCTGCCAACAAAAGTGCACACAGTCAAGGCCATGGTTTTCCAAGTTGCAATGTATGGCTGTGAAAGTTGGACCATAAGAAAGGCTGAGCGCCAAAGAATGGAGGCCTTTGAACTCTGGTGCTGGAGAAGACTCCTGTGAGTCCCTTGGACTGCAAGGTGATCAAACCGGTCAGTCCTAGAGGAGATCAACCCTGACTGCTCTTTAGAAGGCCAGATCCTGAAGTTGAACCTCAAGTCCTCTGGCCACCTAATGAGAAGGAAGGACTCACTGGAGAAGAGCCTGATGATGGGAAAGATGAAGGGCAAGAGAAGAAGGGGACCACAGAGAATGAGGTGGCTGGATGGAGTCACTGAAGCAGGAGGCGTGAGCTTAAAGGGACTCCAGAAGATGGTAGAGGACAGGAAGGCCTGGAGGAACGTTGTCCATGGGGTCACAATGGGTCGGACACGACTTCGCAACTAACAACAAGTTGTAGGGACTGTAAGCTTACAATTCTTTGCAGACTTACTTTCAAACCACCGCTGCCTTGGGGACCCACCGCTCCTGCTGGACCGGGCTCTCCCTAAAAGAGGCAATGAAGAAAAAAAGACAAAAAATATGTAGCATTTTGCTTCAAAAACCTGTGGCAGGGAAAATAAATACTGGATGGAAGAAAAACACAAGTGTAATGAAAATAAGTCAAAAGTTATTTAGGTGTGATTTGTTCAACTCAGCGGCCTTTGCTGAATTGCTTGTATTATTTCATGGGGTAATGCTGCCCCCTTCTGGCAGCAAATAGGAAGTGCAGGCATCGTAGCCATCCCCTTTTGGGGAATTTGAACCAACCAGCAAAAAATGCCAGACTTTCTCCCCACACAGGGAATTGTACAAAGTTCAAGCTTTTCTTTCTTGGATTTCTTTATTTCTATGTTTATAGACAAGAAAGGTGACATGAAGATGGCTTTAGAAAATAAACATATAGCTGGCTTGGGCTAAATGGCCTGGATATAGCTCTTGGGGAGACACCACCAGGTTGCAGAATCCCCTGGAAAAGGCAGCTGTATTAAATATCCTTCTACCCCTACCCCTACTCCTACCCCTGCCCCCTCCTCCTCCTCTTCTCCCTCCTCTTCCTCCTCCTGAAATACTGAACCAGTGGATAAAAAAAGTCAAATCCAGCCTAAACATCTGGCTATGTGACCAATCATAATATATTATTACCAGTAATAATATAGTATTATAATAAAACAATAATAGACACGTAGTCCTTGACCTGTAACAGTTCCTTAAGAGACTATTCGAAGTTACAACGGCAATGAAAAAAGTGATTTATGGCCGTTTTTCACACTTACGACCGTTGCAGCATCCCTACAGTCACGTGATCAAAATTCAGATGCTTGGCAACTGGTTCCTACTTACGGCCGTTGCTGTGTCCCGGGGGTCCCAGGGTCCCTTTTTGTGACCTTCGGACGAGCGACGTCCATGGGGAAGCCAGATTCACTTAACCGTGTTACTAACTGAACAACTGCACTGATTCACTTAACAACGGTGGCCAGAAAAGTCGTAAAATGGGGCAAACTTCACTTCATAACTATCTCACTTAGCAACAGCAACCATTTTGGGCTCAGTTATGGGCATTAGTCAAGGACTACCTTCTATTAGGAATTTTTAAAAAGGCCTAATGAAAGTAATGGCAGATCACTTATCCTTATTACTAAAGGGACTTCCCACCTTAGACCCTCTTAGCTAGCCAGTGTCGTGCCTCTGTCGGAGCCTGAATCTGCGGAGGAAAATGAACTGGAACGGGACCCTACGGAGGTCGAGGGAGAGGGCTCTGTGGCTTCAGAGGAATGTGGGGAAGAGCAGGCCGAGGCAGGCCAGGGCCCTTCAGGATTGGGACAGGAGGAACAGGAGAGACAGAGTTCAAGCGATGAGCAAGGGCCACCCCCACCTGATCCTAGAGCACGGAGAGTGGAGACAAGGAGGGAACAATGCAGACAGGCTCAACTACTCGGGAGGAGAGCGTCCCGCCCCTCTCCACAAGACAAACCTGGAGACTGAGATTTAAGGAGACGCTGTGGGGAGAGGCATTTGTCGGGAACAAACGCTGATTCCTTGGAGTTTGGTGTGTGTTGTTGCTGATCTCTTGTTCTGTGACTTCTGCTTGGAAACCCGAAAACTCTGAGCATTGGACTGGCTGACAACGTGGCTTTGATGTTTATAGATCTCGGACTGTATTTTGGCTTCCCTTTTGGAAACTGCTCAGGCAAGCGTGTACTCACACAGACTCGTTAGGTTTATGATGTAGGTGTCATTCCTTGTTATCTCCGTCGCCTTGAGTAAATTCCTCTCCTAATCAGACTGTATGTGAAACTACTGGCAGCCAGAGGCGGCTGAAGGTGTGTGTGTCTTCCTTTGTTTGGAGGCTTGACAGAAACGTGGGAGCATTTGGGGAAAATTTGGAGCAATTAAAGGGCGGTTTGAATTGCCAGCTGACTGCATTGCCTCTGTGCTGTGCCCTGGGTCATCACAACCAGTCTGAACTTCTGTGTTTTCCCTTTTTCGACTTTACTATTGCCCTATTTAGACAAAAATATTTGCAATATGGGGGGAAAAAAACACCATAGAATGCCTTGACCGTGCAGATCCATCTAAGCAGCAGCAAAGCTTCAATTTCCCCGTGGGAATAAGATTTTTGGTCACTTCAAGGGGTTTAGACCACTGGCTTCCCCAAATGTGGGGGATGCCCTCTGAAAAGGCAGGATGCTCAAGATTTGGGGCCTGCTTCTCCATCTGCAAGGGCCTCTAAGCATCTCCAGATACAATCTCGCCTTTCATGACCGTGAGCTGAAACCTGGAAACAGTGAGATGGAGGGACAGCCAAACAGAAAGGAATTGTTTTGGGAATCATCTTGGTTTTAAAAAAAGATGAATAATGCAAAAAAAAAAAAAGGGGGGGGGATATAGGAAACAAGAAAGGCAATGAAACAAACTTTTTTTTCCAATGCTCTCCAAAGTGAGGTTGAGAGGAGAGAGAACAAGATGGAAATCCTCTTTTACTTACAATTTTTCCAGATGGCCCAGGTAAGCCTGATGGACCACGTGCCCCGGGCTGTCCCTGGGAAGACATTAAGAAGAAAATGCATATAATCCACTCCCAATTCACCAGAAGTGCTTGGAAGGGGTAAAAGAAGCTAATGATTCATGTAAGAAGAACAGGAAGAGGCTCAAGTCCATACCTTCTCCCCAGGACCACCTTTGCTCCCAGGAGTGCCTGGCAAACCCTTTGGGGAGACAAGAAAAAGCCAAATTATTTAGTGTACACCAAGCCTCCCTATAGGAGGATTCCTTCGGTGATCTGGCTGCAGAGAAGCCAGTGTCCCATTCTCTCCAAGAATGGGACACTGTTCCAAAATAGCATGAGATGGGAAGCTCAGCCACACAGCACCTTAGGGGCCTGGGATGTCCCTTCAAGTCAGACTTGTCTACCTGGACAAGTCCCTGCAGTTTTCTTGGCAAGATTTTCGAAGTGGCTTGCCATTGTTTCCTTCCTAGGGCTGAGAGAGGGTGACTGGCCCGAGGCCACCCAAATGGCTTTGTGTCCAAGGCAGGAGAAGAACTCATGATCTCCTGGCTTCTAATCCAGCATCACCATCACTACACCAAACTGGCTGTCCTTGCCTTCAAGTCAGACTTGACTTCTGGTGTCTACATCAGGGGTGTCCAACTGTGGCAACTTTAAAGACTTATGGACTTCAACTCCCAGAATCCCCTTTGGCCACCTGGGGAATTCTGGAAGTTGAAGTCCGTAAGGCTTAAAGTTGCCAAGGTAAGATACCCTTGGTCTACATCAGCACAGCTGGCTCAGGAATTCTGGGAGTTGAAGTCCACGAGTCATAAAAGAGCCAAGGTTGACTACCCCTGGTCTACATGAACAAATTCCTGTCGCTTTCTTGGCAACATTTTCAGAAAATCTTTTTTCCTTCCAGGGGTGAAAGAGAGAGGATCTGGACGAAGGTCATCTGCATTGTTTCTAAACAGAAACAGAAGGTTTTTTTTATTATTCCAGTGCCTTTCACTATTCCACCAACTGTCCTGTCACAATGCTCTGGCATCACTTTGGAACCTCTGCCAGCCTGGGAAAAATAAGCGGTGTTTTGAAATCCAGCAACAATTACAGACGCAATTATTTCGCTGAACACAAGTGACTCTCCTGTTTTATTGGAAGGAAGCCATTTCTGCAGCGATTCCCGACAATTCCCCATTTGTCTGGCTTTTTCTCTTTTGGTAGGAGATTTCCTGAACTTGTCCACAATACATAATTTTCCATTAGATCTCCAATTTGCAGCAATTACAATTTGGGCAGGTACCAGGCCCATTTTTAACAAAAACCTGGTGATTTCATATCAAAGAAGGCTTCCAGGGATTTGGGGGGCTTCGGGCTGGGTTTTTTGTTGTTGTTGTTTGGAAGAAAATTAAGCAGCAGGTGTTTGATTTTAAACTTTGGCACAATGCAAGTCTAGTTTGGGGTGATGGAACGTATTTTGGAACAACACAATACTTACAGCCACTCCTCTGTGTCCCAGAGGCCCTGGAAGGCCTGGCTGACCCACACTTCCCTATATGACAAAACAAAGAGAGGGAATAATGGACGTCACTATGTCTCAATCAACGTGGATGTGGGGTGTGCATGTCTGCGTGAAAGCGATTGAGTTTTCAGGGGGGAAGGTTTATGACTTCGGAGCTAAGTGGCTGGCTGTATTTTGGAAAACTTGAGGGGTGCATCAGAGGCCACCAAGGACCTCACAGTTCAATCCCAAACTACAAATATTCTCCTCTATTGCTACCACTTCATTTTCTCTTCCCATGTCTCTAAAACATTCAGTCCCGTAAAGTCTTGTAAAACTTAAAATCTCTTTTTCTGGACTACCTTTCAGGCTGCTGTGAAGTCCCGGTAAGATAATTTCATAGAAGGGAGTAAGAAATAATACATATAAAACAAGTCTAAGAGGTGCCAGAAACTCAAGAGTAAGGTAGCCAAGCTTGAGGAGCTGATGAACGTTCAGTTGACCTTCATCTCCACGGTAAGGACCATCTTAGCTTCCTGATTAAGCTTGAAGGTCTGGAGCTCTTCAAAAAGAGAATGGGCCACCATTTGTCTGACATGATACGGGGTCTCCTGCTCAAGCAGGGGGCTGCACTAGAAGACCTCCAAGGTCCCTTCCAACTCTGTTATTCTATCTTCTATAATATTAGGAAAGATGCAAAGAGAACGGCAAATACAGGTAGTCCTCGACTTACAACATTCATTTAGTGACCGTCGGAAGTTACCACAGCACTGAAAAGTGACTTATGACCTTTTTTCAAACTTATGACCGTTGCAGACCTGTGGACTTCAACTCCCAGAATTCCTGAGCCAGCCATGCTGAGGGGAAAGGGAGAGGTTTCCAAGCTGAGCCATGCTGGCTCAGGAATTCTGGGAGCTGAAGTCCACAAGTCATAAAACAGCCAAGGTTGCCTACCCCTGCCCTAGGTGAAGGCGGGCTGATGGAAGGGCTGGTCAAAAAAGTCAAGACAGCACACATACTAACATAGTCGTGGTGGTTCTCCGTCCAGATGTGCTGCTGTTGACCCTACTCAGCTTTCTGAGATTAACCATGAGTAGCCAGATGTTGCACTTCTTGAGGGCATCTTCTTACCTTCACCCCAGGAGTGCCAGGAAATCCATCTTTGCCATCAATCCCAGGAAGCCCCTAGAAGGAGAAACAAAAAAGAGTGAGACATTATTTCTGACCTCTAATGGAAAATTAAGCAAGCTTCCCTAGGTGATTAATCCCAAATCTCACTGGGCTGGAAAGAAATTGTACTCACCCGTGTTCCTTTGGGGCCCATTTCGCCCTGAGAACCGCTGAATCCACGAGGACCCTCAAAAAGAAGAAAGCAGAGGCTCTGTTAGTATAACAACCATCACGAATAACAGAATAACAGAGTTGGAAGGGAACTTGGAGGTCTTCTACTCCAACCCCCTGCTCAAAGCACCCGATACCAGGGTTAGGCAACCTTGGCTCTTTTATGACTCATGGACTTCAACTCCCAGAATTCCTGAGCCAGCATGGCTCAGCTTGGAAACCTCTCCCTTTCCCCTCAGCATGGCTGGCTCAGGAATTCTGGGAGTTGAAGTCCACGAGTCACAAAAGAGCCAAGATTGCCTACCCTTGCCCTATACCATTAACAATACTAACAAGTACTTGTGAAGTACTGCCGCGTTTTCCCTACCCTGAAAATAAGCCCTAGCTTGATTTTTTTGGGGGGTGGGCCTAATATAAGCCCTACTCCCAAAATAATCCCTAGTTTTGGGATAAGGCGCACGCCTAAAAATCAAGCTAGGGCCGGGGTGGGGGGATGGAGCTGCCCCACGTGCCCCACACCTGCTTACCGTTGCAGCCAGGCCTCCCATGCCCCGACCCCCAATTCTTGTGCGGCCACTCGCGCACGTCACCCCCGGCCTTCATTTTGCTGTCAGAGGCCTTCAGGAAAGGCCTCTGCAGCCGAAAACCGAGAAAGGCCGGGGGGCACCGCGTGCGTCAATCTGGAGCTCCATTCTCGGCTGCAAAGGCCTTTCCTGAAGGCCTCTGATGGCGAAATGGAGGCCGGAGGGTGACGCGCATCAATCTGGAGCTCCATTCCCGGCTGCAAAGGCCTTTCCTGAAGGCCTCTGATGGGGAAATGGAGGCCGGAGGGTGACGCACATCAATCAGGAGCTCCATTCTCGGCTGCAGAGGCCTTTCCTGAAGGCCTCTGATGGCAAAATGGAGGCCAAAGGGTGACGCGCATCAATCTGGAGCTCCATTCTCGGCTGCAAAGGCCTTTCCTGAAGGCCTCTGATGGCGAAATGGAGGCCGGAGGGTGACGCGCATCAATCTGGAGCTCCATTCTCGGCTGCAGAGGCCTTTCCTGAAAGCCTCTGATGGTGAAATGGAGGCCGGGGGCGACATGTGCGAGAGGCAGCGAGCGGCCACAGAAGAAGTGGGCCAGCTGGGCTGTCAGTACCGCTGCTGCAAGGTGACCCAGGGGAAAAGACACCCCCTGAAAATAAGACCTGGTGCCTATTTTGGAGGCAAAAAAAAAACAAAACCTGGGTCTTATTTTGGGGGAATACGGTGAGTCCAGGAAATCAACTGAACACTAACTTCCCAAGTTCAGAACTTTAAGAAAAGCAAAGGTTGCTTCATGAATCAAGGTGTCAGAACATACAAACAAGGCTGGACTGGGCTAATTCTTGAATGAGAGATGACTCAGACATCCCAGGACTATAGATCCAGATTGGAAAGTCAAAGAGGCCTCAGCTCTGAAACTCTTATTTTTCAGCTTTATTTACTTCAATAAGTAACTCCCAAAATAAATGGAGAAGAGCATTTCCTGCAGAAGAGTATTCAAATTCTGCAAGTTCCTTGAAAGAAGGAGGAAGTAGAATTGCCACCTCTAATACACACACATATTACTCCACTGTGTGGTGGGAGCTATTCAGTTCTCCATTCAGGAATGGAGAAGGGACAAATAAATTAACTACGACACAGGTAGTTCTCGACAGGCAATTGTAATGGAGCCTGCCCATTATGGTCGTACGACATAACGGTTACCACATGCGTCACCCGACCTTATGACCGTTTTTGCAGTTGGTGGTTAAACAAACGTGGTAGTCCTAAAGCAGCCACAGTAGTTGTTAAGTGAACACGGTGGCCGTTATGTGAACCAATGGTTTGCTACAGGCACAGTTTTGCCAGAAATTGGAAAGGCCATTTTTGGCAAAACTGTCATAAAAAAATGCAGGCCCAAGATGGTGGGATACTGCAAATGGTCCCACAGCAGCCATGTTGCTGAAGGCCCAAAGTTTGGTCATGTGAATGAGGAGCATCAGAACCGGGTCATAAACTCCTTTTTTTGGGTCAACTCCAACTTGAGTACTATCTGTAGAATGCCATTAGTGCTTTTTGTACGGGGCTCTGCTTTTCAAAGATTTAATGCAGTTCTTCAAGGGGGGGAAAATTACTCACAATTTCTCCCTTCTCTCCAATTTGTCCTGGGGGGCCCTTGGGACCATCTTCACCCTAAATCATGGTTACAGAGAAAACAATGAGTAAAAGTGTTTATGCGACAGGATTGGCCTGAGCGAATCCACCTTGGCTGTGGTCCCTCAATATGCATAATGGGCTAATTGCAAACCAGTGACCACCTTTGCTTAACATACCAGTTACACCAGTTTGGGTTCTTTGAGGCTTCGTGTGAAGCAGGAACTGAAGTTCCTCGGCTCTCACTAGAATAATCCCAGCACATCAGAAAAAGATGCCAGGTCAGGAAAATGGGGGCATTCTGGGCATTTAATTTACTTACTCTGGGCATTTAATTTAATTTAATTACTCTTAAATTCTGAAAGTGTGAGAAAATGTATGGCTAAGAGGCGAGCAGCACTGGAGATGGGCCCAGTTAACTTCATGTGCTGTAACCTTGAGAGCTGCAGATCAAGAAATCCATCGCTCAGATCTCACCTTAGTCTCAAAATTGCTTAAGCATCCCATATTCTCTAAGAGTCAAATTTACAGGAGGTAATGAATGCTGATCATCAGGTTTGATAAGTGGGTACAGGAGGGTTTTTAGGATGGAAATTCTCGGGATCAGAATCGCCCCCAAGTTCAAAATGTTGTCACGAAAGGATTACGGATTCCTTCCTTCCTTCCTTCCTTCCTTCCTTCCCTCCCTCCCTCACCCCTTCCTTCTTCCATTCATGTTCCTCCCTCCCTCCCCTCACTCATCCTCTTTCCTTCCTCCCTCACTTTCTAAAATAGATAGGGACCCTTTCTTTCTTTCTTTCTTTCTTTCTTTCTTTCTTTCTTTCTTTCTTTCTTTCTTTCTTTCTTCCTTCCTTCCTTCCTTCCTTCCTTCCTTCTTTCTTTCTTTCTTTCTCTTTTTCTTTTTTTTTTTCTCTCTCTCCCCCCTCCCTCCCCCCCTCTCTCATGATTAAAATGCTACTATTTATTACAACTGTGCTCTTTTGGAAGCAAAGAGTAGATCAAGCCAGGAGCTCTCTTCCCATTTCCAAGTAGTGTCCACCATTTGCAAAGTTCAAAAATGCTCCAAGGAGAAAGTTACAGGTCCATGGCTCCTTCAGCGTCCCTTATGAATCCATCTAAGAAGTTCTTCCTGGCAGTCACCCTCCTTATGGCAAGCCAGGCAGAATACAGGGAAACGTGCATAAACCACATTTCTTTCAAGGGAAATGTCACATTTTGCTATTTTTTTCCCCTCCTCATCTAAGGAATTTTGCCCAGGAAAACCAGAGAGAGAGCTCTCTTCCCCCAACACTACTAGCCCCATGGGGCTGGGTAATTAATGAAAAAATTAGAAATGAACATAAAAGAGAAAGAAATTACCGGGGGACCAACAGCTCCAACACTCCCAGTCATGCCTTTGTAACCTTGAGGACCCTAAAAAAAGAAAACAGCAAAAAGTTACATCTGAAGTTTCAGTTGGTTTTATTCTGCCTGCTGCTTAGGGGTTATTCGAAGTTTGCTTTAGTTTGACAAGATTCTGTCTATAGGTGAGGAACAATTAAGAAATTTGCTTGGGAAAATCACATGTCTTTCTTGGTTTTTTGAGCCTGACACATACTTAATAATCTTCCCTCCCCCTGCTTTCCCCACAACAACAGCCTGCAAGGTGGGTTGAGCTGAGAGAGAATGACTGGCCCCAAAGTCACCCAGATGACTTTCAGGTCTAAGGTAGGATTAGACCTCACGGGATACCACAGTGGCATTATTGTAACCTCAATCCCCAAATCCCCGGGGTTTAATTCGCTTACCATCTCCCCTTTTGGTCCTGCCATTCCTGGATGTCCACGGGGACCTTCTGCGCCCTAGGAAAGAAAAATAAACCAAGAATGGATTATGTGATCTGCAACCTGGGAAGACGATATCCCACGAACCATCATCACCCATGGCCCAGAAGGGGTCACTGAAGGCGTATTTTAAAATGTGCAGTGTGTGTAAAAAGGGAGAGAGGGCATGGATGGGGTGGTCATGACCACCATCTTGACTTCCACCTATCTTCTTCCCGTGAGGGGACCTTCCTGCTTTGACCCTGTTTTGTCCTGTTGTGAGATGGAATATAAAAAAAAAAAATCAACAGGCTGGTTGGGGAATTCTGGCAGTGGAAATCCACACATTTAAGTTACCAGTCTTGAGAAAAACTGATATATGGTATAATAAAAATTATATTACTTGCATATATGAGCTCTCAGCACCTACTGTGTTTCCTCGAAAATAAGAATCCACTGGAAAATAAGCCCTAGCCTGAATTTTCAGGATGCTCCTGCCTGAGCAGGGGGTTGGACTAGATGACCTCCAAGGTCCCTTCCAATGTCGTCGTCTTCTTTCTTCTTCTTCTTCTTCTTCTTCTTCTTCTTCTTCTTCTTCTTCTTCTTCTTCTTCTTCTTCTTCTTCTTCTTCTTCTTCTTCTTCTTCTTCTTCTTCTTCTTCTTCTTCTTCTTCTTCTCCTCCTCCTCCTCCTCCTCCTCCTCCTCCTCCTCTTCATCATCATCATCATCATCATCATCATCATCATCATCATCATTATTATTATTATTATTATTATTATTATTATTATTAGCCCCACCCCCAAAATAAGCCCCAGTTAAGAGCATCAGCCAGACGGATATATATTTTCCCCAAAATAAGACCTAGCTGGAAAATAAGCCCTAATGTGTCTTTTGGAGCAAACATTAATATAAGACCCGGTCTTATTTTGGGCAAAACACAGGTAATTATGAAGAGAGATGTCCTATATTGTACATAATCATCACGTCTAGATGATCAGATATGGAAGCTTAGAAATTGTCAGAAAGTTGAATAATTGTGCTTGCTTGTCAGGCTCCTAAAGTAAAAAAAAACAAAAAACTCCCCATTTCTTGTTTGTCCTTATCAAGCCTTGGAATGAGACTGGAAAAAGAGAATAAGGCTACAGGAGGGTCTATGGCAGAAGCGTAATACAATCTCGGGAGCCAAGGGAATGAGATTAAGAAGTAGAAATAATTAAATACATTACCGGAGGACCCAGAATGCCTTGTTCTCCAGACAGGCCCACATCACCCCTTGGACCCTAAGAAATAAAATCAGACGAGTATCAAAGTGGTAGAAATGACAAACATCTAGAGATGGGCTTTAAATCAGAGAATTAGGAAATCAGCCTGACTGCTTTAGGCCAATTGAGGTTTTTCTGGTGCCCTACCCATTGTCAGAATTACACCACTTCTAAATTATCAGTCAAATGGAGCCAGTGATCCTGTTGGCGATGCCTTTGGTGGTGCCAGCCGCTCTGTTCTCAGGGGCCACCAGTTTAAGGAAAGCTAACCTACAACATACCCCAAAGTTTAACAGGCAGGCAAGGTTGGCTACATTTGTGCGTCTCAACCTTGGCCAAGTTTAAGGTGTGTGTGGCCTTCAGTTCCCAGAATTGCTGGCTGGGGGATTCTGGGAATTGAAGTCCACACATCTTAAACTAGCCAAGGTTGAGAAACATTGGGTTACATGATTGAGAGTTCTTCAGCTGGCAAACCTGGTTGGATTGTGTTATGTCCTGGGCCTGCTGAATCATTCAGAAGGCTCAGAAATGTTGCAAAGGGTCCAGGGCAAACCACAAGGCTGCCCAGGACCAGACTGGCTGTCTCCAGCCTTGCGCGCATGCGCAAGGTGCGAAAACAGCCTTGCATTCATTGGCTGACGCTGGTCTTTGCAAGGACACTATAAAAGGCCTGCGCGCCATTTTTTCTGTTGCTGTTTGTTGGTGAATGAATAAAGAAAGACTTGCTGTTCACACTACTCGTTTCCTTGGAATGCCTTTAACCCGCAAATTTAACAGATTGGATGACCCTTTCTTATATGCTAATCCACTAGTTTGGTTGGCAATAAATGTTGGGATAGAATTTGATAGCTACCGTCTCCCAAGAGCGCTGAGAAAACAGTACAGGATCTGAACAAAGCCCCTTAATCTCCCCTAGCTAATATTCAATCAGTTAAAACAAAAAAAAAAAAATGAAGGGAAGATGAAGCATCTCCATCCTCACCGGGTGGCCTTGTCTTCCAGGCTCTCCAGAAACTCCTGATCGGCCTCTGTGTCCCTAAACGGAAAGCGAATCAAACTTTCAAAACAAATTGTCAATCAACAGTTTGTAATGGACAGAAGGAAGAACCTTGAGGAACAGAAGGAAGAGACGCAACCAAGACAACAGTCAGATAAAAGAAATCGGAATGTGGGCCAGAATTATAATCTGAGAAAATGACTCAGACAAGACCCACCCTAGTTCTTATGAAAATAGGAGGAGGAGGGAAGCACATTCAGACTTAATAATAATAATAATAATAAAGTTGGAAGGGACCTTGGAGATCTAGTCCAACCCCCTGCTTAGGCAGGAAACCCTATACCATTTCAGACAATTGGCTGTCCAGTCTCTTCTTAAAAACTTCCAGTGTTGGAGCATTCACCACTTCTGGAGGCAGGTTGTTCCACTGGTTAATTGTTCTAACTGTCAGGAAGTTTCTCCTTAGTTCTAGGTTGCTTCTCTCCTTGATTACAATTCATCAAGGTGAGCAACCACCATCATAAAAGGAAAGGTAGAAGTAACACCTCTGCAACTCAAGCTGCACTGGGTGCTGGTTTCCTTCTGAGATGGTAGCTGTGCAGGAACTGAGTACGCCTAGTCTAGCGAAAAGAAGGACTAGGGGAGATGTGATAGCAGTGTTCCAATATCTCAGGGGCTGCCACAAAGAAGAGAGGGTCAACCTATTTACAGCACCCGAAGGCAGGACAAGAAGCAACGGATGGAAACTAATCAAGGAGAGACGCAACCTAGAACTAAGGAGAAAATTCCTAACAGTGGAGCAATTAATCAGTGGAACAGGCTGCCTCTAGAATGTATGTGCGCTGCTTTGCTGGAGGTTTTTAAGAAAAGATTGGACAACCATTTGTATGAAATGGTGTAGGGTTTCCTGCCTGAGCAGGGGCTTGGGCTAGAAGACCCCCCCAAGGTTCCTTCCAACTCTGTTATTCTATTAATCTGTTCATCTGGCATGGAGCCAGGGCACCTATGGAACCGTCTTTGACTCATTATCTCAGCCCACCCCACTGGATCTGGCAGGCAGAGCAGGTTGTAAACCTCATCAATTAAAGAATACTGACCTGCAGGGTGCAGGAAGAGATCCTTCTCTGCAATTGCCCCCCCTTCTTTGGAACATTCTCCCCCCCAGGTGAGGTGCCCCCCCCACTCTCCTGGCCTTTCAAAAATGTTTGAAGACCCTGTTTCTGCCAATTCACTTGGGGACCAAAGAGGAGAATGCAGCCCTGGAGCTGCTGAATGCCTCTCCACCTTTTTAAATACTTTATTCTTGTTTTAAGTGCCTTCTAGCCTAATCTTTATATATAGCCTTTATTTCTTTTTATGCCTACTTGCACATTGCCCTGAGTTGCTCTGTGAGGGAGATGGGCGGGCTCTAAATGTGATAAATAAACAAACAAACAACTAAAAATAAATATATAAACAAATAAAAAGACAAAAAACTAAGCTAGAGAAGGCCCCTTTTAATCAGAATGGAAGCTGACTATTAGCTAGTAATAACGAAAGAGGTTGGAGTTATATGAAAAGGGGAAGATTGCATCACTCGGTTTTTGTCTCCTGCACAATACGATACTAATAAAATTAACCTTGACTTCTTTGATTAGAGACAAGACATTACCTACATTTATTGGTGACTGGAAGCCTCTTATGGACATTTTGCGTAAAAGTGAAAAAAAAATGAATTTGTGATTTAGGGTTCTGGGGATGAGACAAGATAGATTTTGGAAAGAAGAGAGTCACGATGTAACTTTAGAGAGAGAGAGGTTAAAATATATTTCTTCTTATAACTGTTATGAAAAATATTGTTTATGTTTTATTACTCCCCCCCCCATTTTCCCCTTTTCTATATTTCTTTTTTTTCTTTCATGTTTTGCCTTTTCTTTGATTTCTTTTTTCTTTCTTACCTTACATTAGTTTGCATTAGTTTTTATCTTGTCCAAAAGTTTCAATAAAAAATTGCATCTGTCTGCCTATCCATCTATCTGTCTATCAAAACAATACAGTATTAATAAAATTAACCAATGTCCCTTGCTTGTTCCCAACATGATATAGCTATTTTTTTTCTGCTAACGCTTGAACAGCAGGAAATATTAATCTGTATTAATATTACTGGCAGTTTCAGTAATATGGATTAATATTTCCTGCTGTTCAAGAGTCAGAATTATGGGTGGGAGCTAATTAAGTTTAGCCATGGGTGCTTAACCTACAGAAACTCTTCGTGATTATAAAATCTGTATGGCAATTATCGCTAACAAAGCAACCTCCACAGATCGTGGAGCAGAGGAATCCTTACCTTCAACCCCTGTAAACCTGGAGGCCCCTTGAGTCCAGGTGGGCAATTGGTTGGACACTGCAGACCATGAAGGGAAAGGAAGAAAAGAAAAGAAAAATCTGAGGGATCTTTCATCCAGGTAGCCATTGGGATAGCAATAAGTGCAAGAGATACTTCGTTGAGTTGGCTGGCTATAGAGAAGGAAGGAAGGAAGGAAGGAAGGAAGGAAGGAAGGAAGGAAGGAAGGAAGGAAGGAAGGAAGGAAGGAAGGAAGGAGGCTGAGTGAGTGGAGGAAGAAATA
>NW_015388407.1:215803-226707 GCF_001527695.2 Protobothrops mucrosquamatus
TTCCTTCTATTAAAGTGTGAATGTGAACTCAAACAAAAGCTACATTAGTATATTTATGTTCCAAATAGCCTCTGACTAGCTCAGGACATTTGGCAGCCTCCAATAAAGATCAGAGGAAGTATCTTGAGCATCCAGTATGGTAAAGCTATGAAAAATAAAAGTCACAATAACAATCACGAAGTGCAAGAAAAACCAACCATGGGAAGGGGAAAAAAGAGTTTCTTTGCCTCTTAGTACTATTTTTCAACTAGCCCCAAACACGAAGGGCTTCGCTTTGAAATGGGAATTTAATGCAGTCCTCCTTACCACGAAATCAGCACTGCCCTCCGCTCCTTGGATGCGACCAATTGGGCCCTTGGGAAACATGAGAAAGCAGAAAGCCGTCAAAAACGCAGAACATTCTCACTTGCAAAAAGAAAAAAGAAAAGGTTATTTTTCATTTTTAACTGAAAGAAAAGTTTTTGTGGCTATGACTATCCAGACCGAAGGCTTTTAGCACGTCCGATTAAAAGGCACCATGAAATTGAGTCATCTTTCTCCCTTAATGGTTTTTTTTTTTCATTCTGATAAGGGAAATGATGGAGGGACTGGCAATGGAAAATAGGAGAAATACAAAGGAAAGATCCCACCACCTGAGGCGCAGTCATATAACGGTGAAAGCCTCCCTGAAGTAAGTGAAGGCTATATGCACATCAGTTGATAACCCATTTTATAGCCAGCAATAAGAATGAGCATGCCTGGTCAAAACATTGAGTGAATTCAGTTCTTGGATACATCACGGGTGTTGATGTATTTGAGTTGTTCACTAGATGTTACTCTCAAATCTATAAATGACTCATCCTCAAACTGCTGTGTCAAGCAGCCAAATCAGTAGCAACAGAGCTGTGATGGAATGTAGACTGGATTCCCAGGTGGGAGGGGCTGCATTCTAGGGGAACAAGAGACAACTGAGTTCAGATCATTTGTATGAGAGAAAGAGGGCGAAGATGGCTCCTCCCTAATAGTTCCCAGAGGTATATGCCTTTAGGGGGTGCTAGCGTGCTTTAGTTTGTCAAGATTCTGTCTATGGCAGTGGTTCTCAACCTTTTTAATGCCGCAACCCCAACCGGTCGTAAGTCGAGGACTAAACCGGTCCTAAGTCGAGGACTAAACCGGCCGTAAGTCGAAGACTAAACCGGTCGTAAGTCGAGGACTACCCAACCGGTCGTAAGTCGAGGACTTTCCCTGCCCGGGAGCGCCGCACATGCGTGGTTCTGCCCCTTGCGCCGGCCGAGGCGTAGCTGGCAAGCGGCAGAGACAGAGCAGGCCGACCACCAGCTGGCCCAGCCCAAGGGAGGTAAGGCACCCGCCGGAAAAGGGGGAAAAAATGGCGGACAAAGAAAATGGCGGACAGCCTTGCTTGGCGACCCCCATGAAATGGTTGATCGACCCCAAATGGTGTCCCGACCCACAGGTTGAGAACCACTGTTCTAGAGGAACAAGAGACAACTCAGTTCAGATCATTTGTGTGAGAGAAAGAGGGCGAAGATGGCTCCTCCCTAATAGTTCCCAGAGGTATATGCCTTTAGGGGGTGCTAGCGTGCTTTAGTTTGTCAAGATTCTGTCTATGGGTAAGGAACAGTAAAGTAATCTGCTTGGAAGAATCTCACTGTGTCTTTCTTGGTTTTTGGAGCCTGACAATAACTTACTGGCTTTCCAGGAGGTCCTGGAGGCCCTTGTGGTCCATCTGGTCCACGTTCCCCCTAAAAAACACAAAGAGGAATCACAAAAGCATTCCAGCAGCAAAATCCAAAAGACAATCTCCCACTCACGACTTCTCCAGCAAGACTTCCATTGTGAGCATCCATAGTCTTTAAGAATGGGCATCAGGAGTGGGTACCAATAGTCATAATTCTTAGAATCATCATTTTTCAACCTTGGCACCTTGAAGATGTGTGGGCTTGCTGGCTAGGGAACTCTGGGAGTTGAAGTCCACCCATCTTCAGGTTGCCAAGGTTGAGACATACTGCTTAGGATGGCTCTCCTATTGCCACCTGAGCTGTGTTAAGCCACACGGTGAAGCAGATAGCCAAAGAAGCAACCAGGAGAGCAGAGAGTGAAGAGATAAGAAAACATGGAAGAAAAAAATGGAATTATTAAGCAAGGTGGAGAGGGAAAAGAACGACTTCTGAGGGGCGGTCTTCAATTCTGCTTTATTTTTGCCTCCTTCTGCCCAGAATGGAGCAAGGTTTTGCTGAATGGATGATTTATTTAAAACAACAACAACAACAACAGAATAACTTGTGCAGTATTTATTTTTAGAATACGGATATGAGAAGGTAAATTATGCAGGATGCAGAACCGCCCTATTCTGAACACAAGATTTGCATTATCTAATTTAATTTAACTCATTTAGCATGCATAGTCCTGATTGTAGGAAAAGAAAGAAGGAGCTTACATTGGGTAGCTTTCATTTTTTAATTTCTAATGTGGGTCTCTTTTTGAATCTTTCATTCTCTCTCTCCATGTTTGTTGAGCTAGTCTCAAAGATGCAAGCATCCTCAGCCATATGGTGGCAGTAACTATATATAACTTAGTTATATATAGGCTTACATATACATGTTGCCTCCAGATTATATTTTGTATCAGATTATTATTTTTTATTTATAGTATTTTCTGGACAATTTCTACAGATATTCTGATACAAGAATCATGTATCTTGTCTCCAGATAAAAAGCAAGGAAACCTACTTCCAGATCTGGAATGAAGTACATTAGCCATCATTATTACCTCTGTTTAATATAATGGAGCATGGGCAACATCCACCATGAAATAAGACATTCAGGCTGACAATGTTCACCTGGCGACCAATTTTAAATTTCATGGCTAAAAGACTTGGGAAATTGGAAGGAGGGGTGTTCCTTGTTTGTTTGTTCCCTCATTCTGGCAAACTCTGCTTTCTCCTTGGAACATTCTGTCCAATGAAGAGCTGCAGAGACGTTTCTGAATGGCCTCCATCCATCCATTCGATATCATATCCATGCATCCCTCAAGTCCTCCAACTATTCATCGCTCCATCCATCCAATATACAGTATATCTATTCATCCATCCATCCATCCATCCATCCATCCATCCATCCATCCATCCATCCATCCATCCTTCTATCTCTCCATCCATCCAATATATAGTATATCCATTCTTCCATCCATCCATCCATCCCTCTATCTCTCCATCCATCCAATATCATACACATTCACCATCCAATATTTTATCCACCCATCCACCCACCCACCCACCCACCCATCCATCCATCCATCCATCCATCCATCCATCCATCCATCCATCCAATATTGTATCCATCCATTCTATATCCATCTTTCTATCTTTTTTCTACAAGGATCCTCGTCATTCTTCAATATGTACCCAGAAACTGCTTCCAGGACACTTTTAGACAACTTAGTCACCCCAGGGAATAGGTATATATCTCAACTGAACCCTTACCTTAAGTCCCAAAGGTCCCATTTCTCCAGGAAGTCCAACTTGACCTGGGAGCCCCTGAGACATGAAAAAAGAGAGGGAGGGAGCTTTATTTTCATCATATGTGTTCTAGATGAAAGAATAAGACAGAATAAGACAGTGAAGGACACTTTTATTTCACCATGCTTTTCACCTTGGCAGAAAAGATTTGCTTGGTTAAAGAATGAAAGACCTATTTTGGAAGCTCTCCAAAACGAAGATTAGAGGGCTCTTAGGAAGACTGAAAGCTGCCTGTTATCATACAAGAGCTTCATTTCACTTAGCTTGGTAACTCTTAAGGGTTTCAGTATGGTGTCTTTCTTGGTCCTACCTGGAGAGGCAGGAACTCATGCTGCAAACTTCTATGTGCCAGACAGATCCCGTGTTACTCAGCCATGATCCTTCAAAACCAACTTTGCATTATCATCATGCCTATCTATAACAGGGACAGCAAATCGTTTGGGCCAGAAGCACATCAAAGTAGGTAGCAAATATACCCACACAATGGCTGCCCTGGGAGAAATATGGCAAAAGCCATATTTCCTTATGGAAATCTTGATCCTGCCCTAACATCCTTGCAGGGTGTAGACTGGACAACCACTTGACTGGGATGGTCTAAGGCTCCTGCCTTGAGCAAAGGGTTAGGGTTAGGGTTCGGGTTCTATTCTATTCTATTCTATTCTATTCCATTCCATATTTTCTATTCTATTCTATTCTATTCTATTCTATTCTATTCTATTCTATTCTATTCTATTCTATTCTATTCTATTCCATATTTTCTATTCTATTCTATTCTATTCTATTCTATTCTATTCTATTCTATTCTATTCTATTCTATTCCATTCCATTCCATTCCATTCCATTCCATTCCATATTTTCTATTTCATTCCATTCCATATTTTCTATTCTATTCTATTCTATTCTATTCTATTCTATTCATTCCATTCCATTCCATTCCATTCCATTCCATTCCATATTTTCTATTCTATTCTATTCTATTCTGTGCTGTGCTGTGCTGTGCTGTGCTGTGACCTTTTTTTGCCACAACTGTTAAGGGCATCACTGTGGTTGTTAAGTGAACCAGGCAGTCGTTAAGCAAATCCAGCTCCCCCCACTTCACTTTGCTTGTTGGAAGCTGGCTGGGAAGGTTACAAGTGACCCTGGGACATGGCAACCGTCATAAATGCATGTTAGTTGCCAAGCGCCCGGTTCATGTAATCAGGTGGCCATGGGGATGCTTGTGACAGTCAAGGACCGATAACAAGCCACAGTTTTCAGCACCGTCGTCATTTCGAATGATCATCGTTCAGGAGTACCTGATTATTTTGCATTTAAATGAGAACCAAGCAATTTTTTTTCTCCATTGTCATCAAGCACACACTACCTCTCACCAGCCTAACCCAATATGTCACAAGCCACACTTACAGGAGGCCCTGGAACTCCGGGTCCCTGAAACAGAGAGATACAATAGGTTGTCATTTTTCAATGCAGGTCCACTGCTGAAAAACTAAGCACTGTAGCATGGGGACCAAAATTTCCAAGAGTCAGAAAACAACTTGCTTTTCTCCAATCAAAATTCACTGAATTGGGGGGTCATAGCTTTTCAACAATGGCACACATGTAGAATTTGAGAACGTATTAGAGGGATTCTCACAAAATTATCACCGTGCTGGGCATGGCCAACCATGAAACACTTCTATGGCAGGAGGGAAATTAATTACCTGGCTGCAGCCACCCATGGCTTAATTTTGTAAGAATACCTCTGGAATCTGAGTTGGGTCTAGTGCAGGGGTAGGCAACCTTGTCTCTTTTATGACTCGTGGACTTCAACTCCCAGAATTACAGCTGGGTCAGGAATTCTGGGAGTTGAAGTCCACGAGTCATAAAAGAGACAAGGTTGCCTACCCCTGGTCTAGTGGCACTGCATTAAATACGGATCGTGTAGATATTTACGGTTCAATTCCAGTTCTCCATAGGATTGTTCTGAGACCAAAAGGGGTTTGGGCAAAACCTGAGCCCACTTCTATGCTCCATTCGAGGATCCCGCTGCCAAATGAATCAGGAAATTCTGCTTTTCTCCAGGTTCAGAGAAATTTGCATTCTTGCGTGATGTATTAGCAATAGCAATAGCACTTAGATTTACATACCGCATCACAGTGCTTTACAGCCCTCTCTAAGCGGTTTACAAAGTTAGCATATTGCCTCTAATAACCTGGGTCCTCATTTTACCCAGCTCAGAAGGATGGAAGGCTGAGTCAACTTGTTGTTGTTGTTAGTTGCGGAATCATGTCCGACCCATCACGACCCCATGGACAACGTTCCTCAGGCCTTCCTGTCCTTTGCCATCTTCTGGAGTCCATTGAAGCTCATGCCTCCTGCTTCAGTGACTCCCTCCAGACCCCTCCTTCTCTGTCGTCCCCTTCTTCTATTGCCCTCCATCTTTCCCAGCATTAGGCCCTTCTCCAGTGAGTCCTTCCTTCTCATTAGGTGGCCAAAGGACTTGAGTTTCAACTTCAGGATCTGGCCTTCTAAAGAGCAGTCGGGGTTGATCTCCTCAACCTTGAGTGAGACTCGAACTGCCAAAATGTTGGCAGTCGGCTGTCAGCAGAAGTAGCCTACAATACTGCATTTTAACCACTGCACCACCATGGCTCTTTTGTTAACAATCTAACAATCCAACAATCTTTTGTATTGTTAACAATCTAAGATCATACACAAAGGCTTGGTTTTTGCTGGCTGGAAGAGATCAAAAAAATCAGGCCACAATTGGAAAACCATGATTTCCCCTAGTTGCGTTAAATCTGGCATTATTGTGTACAACGGAGGCCTTTTAGCTTGGTATTTTCTCATCCGGCACGTGCAAATAAAAGCAGACACTTACTGGAAGCCCTGGTGGTCCTGGAAGCCCAAGCTGGCCCTGTATCATGACAAGAGAAAAGAGAAAAACGATGTAGCAGGAGCCACAAAACAAGACTTTTGGTTCAACTTCCCATTTCAGAGTTTCCCAAAGGCTCGTTTCTTGGGGCAGATGCAGAGAATGAGCATCAAGGTCCCAAACCTGATCTGATCAAGGTCCCAAACATATAAGGAACGGTTGCTGGAATTGGGTATGTCTAGTTTAACAAAGAGAAGGACGAGGGGGGACATGATAGCAGTGTTGCAATATCTCAGGGGCTGCCCCAAAGAAGAGGGAGTCAAGCTATTTTCCAAAGCGCCTGAAGGCAGGACAAGAAGCAACAGATGAAAACTCATCAAGGAGAGAAGCAACCTAGAACTAAGGAGAAACTTCCTGACAGTTAGAACAATTAACCAGTGGAACAACCTGCCTCCAGAAGCGGTGAATGCTCCAACACTGGAAGTTTTTAAGAAGAGACTGGACAGCCATCTGTCCGAAATGGTAAAGGGTTTCCTGCCTGAGCAGGGGGTTGGACTAGATGACCTCCAAGGTCCCTTCCAACTTTATCATCATTATTATTATTATTACTTCTTGAGAGACCTGGATATTTTTTTGCAACTGCCATCATCAGCAAGGAAAAGAAGAGAACCTGGCAGTCTGTGCCAGGTAGTAGTGATGACCTAGTTCTTCTTCCATGCCTAACAGACACAGGGACCTTTCCCCTTCATTCTTCAAAGCTGAGGAAGGGTGCTTTGGTCACTTCAACACATTACATGCATCAAAATCTCTCCCCCAGGCGGAGAAACAGTTACCCACTTTGAGACCTGGTCCCCCAACACGGCCTGGCTCTCCTTTCGCTCCCGTAACGCCCTGCCGAAACAAACAAACAAAAAGAGAAAAAAAAGATAAGAAGGAGAATTATAGGGATCACCTTGTGGGTATCCACCAGAGGAATAGAGCGTTAGAGCTTGCAATCAGGGTGGAAGACAGAACAAAAAAGCAATGATAAAATAAATATGCAGTTCATATTTGGGGTTGAGCAACTACTCACATCTATTCCGGGTTTTCCTGCAGCTCCATCTGGTCCTGGCAGGCCTGGATCTCCTTTGGTTCCCTGTTGCAAAGAAATGATGTAAAAGGTTAACAAACAAAGCCTACGTTTGATTTTGCACGTCACAACAGCGGCAAGAATAATATTTGCGCAATATTGGAAAAATGAAGAAATACCATCAGATGAAGAAATAATTAAAAAAATACTAGAATACCGCAGAGATGGACAGATTGGCTATGAGACTGAAAGAAAAAGAAGAAACAGAATATTATCAAACTTGGGACTTATTTTACCGATGGTTAGAGGAAAGAATAAAGGATTAGGAATTAAATATATATTAGCGTATTTAAACTCAGCACGTTGGTTGAAAAATTATTATTGTATGTATGCAGAGAAGAGCAACAAAGATGATCAGGGGACTGGAAGCTAAAATACACAAGGACCATTTGCTGGAATTGGGTATGTCTAGTTTAATGAAGAGAAGGGTGAGGGGGGACATGATAACAGTGTTCCAATATCTCAGGGGCTGCCCCAAAGAAGAGGGAGTCAAGTTGTTCTCCAAAGCACCAGAAGGCAGGACAAGAAGCAACTGATGGAAACTAACCCAGGAGAGAAGCAACCTAGAACTAAGGAGAAACTTCCTCTGTCAATCTTTTTAATTAGTCACCTTGTTGGACGGAGGTCTTCAACACCCGTGAGGTTGTGATCTTCAAAAATTCTTCTCTAATCTGTTGGTAAACAGACTTTACCATGTCCCAAAGGACGGACTTGTCCCCCAACCTGATCTTCTGGAGGTTCTAGGGAAGGTTGAGGCAATAAGATGAGATGAGATGAGATGAGATTTCCATGTTCTATTCTATTCTATTCTATTCTATTCTATTCTATTCTATTCTATTCTATTCTATCTTTATCAGTTCCTGTTCCTTTAGCTGCCTGGGACCAAAGAGCCAAGTAAAATATATATATATAAAATGTTGAGACTCTAAGAAAAGTGCAGAGAAGAGCAAAAAGATGATTAGGGTACTGGAGACTAAAACATATGAAGAAAGGTTACAGGAATTGGGAATGTCTAATTTAAAGACATCTGCTATTCTATCCTGTCCTATCCTATCCTAGTCCAGTCCAGTCCAGGTGTAAAAACTAGTCTGAGTCACTTTTTTTCAACGCCGTTGTAACTTTGGTCCCTAAACAAATGGTTGCAAGCCAAGGACTTCCTTGCCATATGACTGCAATGGAGCCTGCTCCTTGCGGTTGTACGTTGTGACTGTTGTAAAATGGATCAGTCACCAGGGGACTGGCCTGCTTTTACAACCCTTTTTGCAGCAGTTATTATGTGACCACAGTGGTCATAAAACAAACGCTCGGGTATAATAAAGCAAAGCCATGTTTTATGATGGGCCTGGTTTTGCCAAAATAAATAAAATAAAATGGAAACAAAACACGGTCACATGACTGCAGGATCCTGGATATGCCCCTAAAGTCACCTGCGTTCCCGCACGCCTGACGTTTGGCCACGTGACTACAGAAGCAGCCCGATCATCTGAAAGGGGTCATAAGCAGCTCAAGGTAGGTGCGTCATAGCTTTCTGAATGGTTGCCAAGCAACTGGTCACAGGTCAAGGACTACTTATACTCTAGTTGTCCACAAAGAGTGTCCTCAAAATACGCTATTTTTTGCAACAGCCTAGCAAAAACCGAGACCCCGAAAATAGCTGCAGGACTCCCTCTGGTGTTCTGCCCCATATCCTGAGCCTTGTATATTAATGTAGGCATGAGAAGCCTGCAGATCGTGGCTTGCAAAGTCAGCATGCTTACCGGAACGCCTGCTGCACCGGGTGGACCTTTATCACCCTATGGAGAGAAAGAGAGAGAGAAAGAACAGTCATTATTAATCGGTGTGATGGTTTTTCAGCCCTCTTTTGGGAAGTCATCCTTCCGAGGCAAAAGCAAAGCATCTGATGGAGCGGCAATATTTTGTTTATTTATCAAATTTAGAGACCGCCCCTTTCCCTCTCAAAGCTCAAAGATCTGCCAGGGCTGCAAAATGTCCTTCGGAGTGAAGAATCCAGGGGAAATTGTCTTGGGATGAGATGTTCTTGCACTGGCTTAGTGACGCGTGGGACATGATGGGAGGGCCAAACGTCCCGTCTTTCGTGGCACAATTTTGTCTCCAGCTTCCCTGGCTTCTCACCCTTCCATTCCACCCCAAGGGGAGGCCTCTTCTGGACCCTTCTCAGACTGGGGAGCTGAGCAACCAGGGAGGCGGCCCTGGGCTTCAGGATGCCTCATCAGAGAAAATACTAATACCAACAGTTAGGCCAGTGATGGCGAACCTTTTAGAGACCGAGTGTCCCAAAACCGCCTCGTCCCTGCTCCGCCCCATCTCTCCTGCCCGCAAGGCCATCCACCGCCTCCACGGCCCACCACAGCAGATCGCCCAGGCGGCCCAGCAGCATCATGGTGGCCAAGCCCTCTGTCTGTGCCCTGCAGCATCATCTGCAGGCGATGGGGCGCAAGGGCGGAATCTTGTCCCTGCTGCCCAGCTGCCATGTCCTTGGCTGCACTGCTGCGTGTAGGCCGCACCCTGGGCGACTCTCCTCCGGGGGGCTGTTGGTGAGGAGGGGACCACGGGAGGTGGTGGGGCTGGGGCAACAGCACGCGTGCCCACCAAGAGGGCTCTGAGTGCCGCCTCTGGCACCCGTGCCATAGGTTTGCCACCACTGAGTTAGGCTCTCCCTACTTCTAAGGAGACAGCAAACCCAATAAAACAGATCTTGAACAATCCAAACTCATACAGCCCACACATAAAGGAGAATATTTGTAGCTGCAACCGTCATAAATACGAGTCAGTTGCCAAGCATTTGAATTTTGATCACATGGCCGTGGTGGGATGCTGCAACAATCGTGTGAAAAACACTTTTTTCAGTGCTGTTGTTAACCCCAAACGGTCCCTAAATAAATCACTGTAAGTCAAGGACTACATTGCCAATATACTGCCAAGACACACACACAGAGAGAAAACCTCTATGAATAATGTTCCATTGCTAAGAAAGGAAAGAGAGAAGGGTTACATTAGACTCCAGCTCTCTTTAAGACAGTGGCTGCAGGTTGCACATTTCATCTCCAAGTCAGCAAACTGGTTCGGTTTTATTTCCCCAACCCATTTCTCCCTCTCCCCCCCACTCCATCTTCCAAAAAAAGTAACCAGCAGGAATATTTTCCCACAGTCACAGAATCCTTTAATAATAATAATAATAATAATAATAATAATAATAATAATAATAATAATAATAATAATAATAATAATAATAATAATAATAATAATAATAATAATAATAATTTAATTTGTACCCCGCCCTTCTCCTCATAGGACTCAGGGCGGCTAACAGCCTCATAAAACCACAATACAATAATACAATAACATCTATATTAAAAACCGAATTAAAAGGAAATATTTAAGAA
>NW_015388407.1:227557-240179 GCF_001527695.2 Protobothrops mucrosquamatus
AAATTCCTCAGCCAGCCAGGAGTTGAAGTCTATAAGTCTTAAAAGTTGCCAAGTTTGAAGACTACTGCCGTAGGCCAAATATATTCTAAATTCGGACCGCAGCATCACCCTGATATTTGATGAGGCCCTGGAGGTCTGAGGCTAAATGAAAAACTAAATGAAAACTCAGTCCCAGGAAAGGAGTAGACATGAGAGGGAAACTCAAAGTAACTTCACTTTGATTCCGTTTGGAATAAGAGTAGATAGACTGACATTCATTGGTAGGCTTTCAAGATTCCCAGGTTGGATCCTATAACAGAAAAGTAGCATTCCTGAAATCTTCGCTCTGTCTGCTTCTTGACCAATTAAATCTGTGGAACAGCTTGTCTCCAGAAGTTGTGGGTGCACCAACACTGGGAGGTTTTTAGGAAGGGATTGGACAATCCTTTGTCTGAAATGAAACTGGGTTTCCTGCTTGAGCAGGGGGTTGGACTAGAAGACCTCCAAGGTCCCTTCCAATTCTGTTATTCTGTTATTCTGTTACTTTACCTACTCAGACAAAAAGAAATCAACAATACCACATAAATACTACTGGAAGGGAGAAAGAAGACTCAAAACAGTTCTTATTGCCTTCTGGGCATATCATGCTTACTCTTGTTAGACTCCTTGGGATCTACTTCCACAGACTCACTGATTAAGAAAGATCTAAAGGTCATGGGGACCCTTCTTTGTTCAATACTAGATTTGCTCTTACAGTCTCTGGCAAAGGACCTCCAGCCTCTGCTGAAATATCTCTAATAAATAGACTTCCAACCCCAATAGGCACCATCATTGAACAGCTTTAAGTCTTCTAGAGTTTGTGTAGATATGTGGACAAAATCTATTTCCTCAGAAATAAAATGTCACACCTACTTGTACTGAGAGCCCATTTGGAAAGTTTTGTGTCTTTCACCTTTAACCTGTTTGCAGAATAAGGGGGGAATGCCGGGTTAAGAATCCTAATTGTTTTGGGACATGTCAAAACAAATTATAATTGTCTCTCCTTGATTCTCTTGGTTTGAAAAGAGACCTTTGCACGCTTGTCTACAGATACGTAGACTAAATCAGAAATGAGTTGCAAACAAGGAACCACTATGGACCTCTAGAAGGCTGCACAGTCAATATCTTCCCCTGAGACAAACTGAATTTAAGTTAAATTAGATCTGAAATTTAATTTAAATTTTAAGAATGTAAAGCAATTTATTTCCAGCATAAACATGATTTTATATATACGGATGGGGGCAGCAAAATTGCTAAAATGAGGTCCAAGATGTCATAAGACATAAGAACAAATTATCATAAAATATAGGCACAAGTCTCTCAAGTTTCACTTTGGGAGGTCATCAGCTAGAATATTTCACTCCTAATTAATTAATCCTTTAATGCCATGTATCATAGAACATCTGCCTTCAAGGGTAATCAAAATGCCACAAGTTTCAAATAAACACCTAACGCCTACCTCCCTCAAAACGTTGAGGAAACAGTTTCCATCTTTCCACTTTTGCTTAATTTTGACTGGGAGCTGCCCAGAGCCGGTTGGCAGATGGGCAGCTGTGTGAATGTTTTAAATGAATAAATATATTTAAAGGTGACATTTTGAGCATGGAATGCTTGCAAGTTCCAAGAAGAAAACTGAATTACTGAACTTAAAATACCACCTTTGCAGTAAAGGTTTCCAGAAGGTATTTGATGAGTGAATGGCCCTCTTTGTCCTTCCAAGGGTACCTAACAGTACTTTATTCTTTTCAGAAAGCAGAAGCCAATTCTAGCAGGGACTGAAGGCATCCTATAAATGGGCACAGATATCCTGAAACCAACTTTCTCCTTCTTGAAAGCAGTAACTTTCATATTCCTTACTGCTCCTGGAGAAGATTGCTTTTGAACTCAAATGTAATGCAATCTTAATTTGATTCCAACCTCTTGGTTGCTATCAAAGCAACAGCCAATTTGCTTCTAAACTGCAGTCGGAAGATAGTAATTTCACGTTTTTGTTGAATTGCAGAAGATACTGTAGAGGAAACATTGAGAACTGTAACCCTCCCGTATTCTCTCATCGCCTGTTCTGCCTTTGGGGAACAGATAAGAAAGTCTATACCATCCTGTTCCAAAAGTGATGTTTTTATGGCTTTCCAAAATAAGTACATCTTAATTTCACCCCATCATCACCACCATCCTTCCTGCCTCTTTTAGATGGGACTGGTTCTCCAACCCAGATTTTGGATGGAGACCCGTCTTACCTACCTAGATCCTGCCCCGGACTATGCAGATATTTTAGGACTCAAAATTGGCTCCGTAAAGTTTATTGGGACTTCTTGTCCACTAAACTAGAAGTAGTTTATCCACCTGATTGACTGAAAGTTTCACCGTAGCAGTGTGATTGTGCACATCCGCTTAGAAGCAAACTTTGCAGAGTTCAGTGGAACTTATTCCCAACCAAGCACACATCTCGAATGCATATAAAGACTGAAACCTAAAGAAACCTAGTCCATTAAGTCAGAAGACACCAAATTCCAAGGACTAAATCTACAGAAGGAATGCAAAGCAAAACAGGAAGAATTTTCTCCTCTCACCCCCAAAACACACAGAAACACAAAACGAAAACAATCAAATTCACAGTCTGAGAATCCCCAGGGCTTTCCAATGACACAATAACTGATTCTAAGGCATGCAGAAAAGGATGTTGACGTACATACATTTGGACTGACCCATTCTTTTGTCAACACTTACCGTTGTTTCCCAAACGTTCCCTGTCAGGTCATCAGCAAGACCTTCTATATCTCCCCCAATACATTTCCAAAAAAGAAAGAAAGAAAGAAAAAGAACTTACCAACTGGCCTAAGGAGAAGACAAAGCTTTGGAGAAGGAGGCAGAGTCCCAGCAATTGAGCCATTTCAAGAAGCTTTAGGCTGGGACACAGCCAGCCTTTGAATGAAAAGAGCTAAGAGGAGCGGAGAAAGTCAGGAAGGGAGGTGGGAACATTAATATTTAGCATTTGGGGAAAGGGGGAGGACCACTGACTGAGGCTATTCTATCACCCAGGTCTTCTCATAGACTGCAGGCAGGAGTTGAAGCAGGCAAATATTTAGAAACGGAGAGAGGAGGAGTAGATGGAAAAGCGTGGAGCTGCCAGCTACCAAATTCGTTATGGTAAATTGGTCACAGTGATTGACACTAGAGAGATTTGAAGCTGCAAGATTAGGCTATATATCATTTGCACAATCACACAAGTAACTGCAAAGTGTACATTTAATATTATTGTTATTATTTTTCTTTTATGTATGAGTTCACACAATGCATTAAGAGTGCCGTTCATTTAGTGTATTGGTATTGCATGAACTTAGCCACTGATAGCTTATTCAACAAGCTACGGTTAAAGAAGGCTAATATATTGAATGAGCATAGCTACAGCCAATATAATGACTATCATATTCCATTCATACCCAATTTGCTCTGTAACAGACTACTATTCCTATTCCTATTCCTACTATTACTATTTGAGCCAGTTGGGTCTAGTGCAGGGCTAGGCAACCTTGGCTCTTTTATGACTCGTGGACTTCAACACCCAGAATTCCTCAGCCAGGCAAAAGTTCGCAAAAGGGGATCACGTGACCCCAGGACATTGCAACCGTCATAAATGCATGTCAGTTGCCAAGCATCTGAATTTTGATGACATGACCATGGGGATGCTGCAGAGGTCTTAAGTGTGAAAAATGGTCTTAAGTCCCTTTTTTTCAGTGCTGTTGTAACTTCAAATGGTCACTAAATGAACGGTTGTAAGTCAAAGACTACCTGTACAGCTTAAAGAGGTTTATTAAGACATTGCCCCTTAATTCTTACAATGTCAGGAAGGTACAACCCCAATTAGCCCTAATGGTGGAAAGGTTCATATTCCAGAATTTGACTCATGGGTAAGCTGGGAAAAAGAGATAAATATTATAGCCCTTTTCCCCACTCACCCCACCCTTTGTAATCCTCATCTCTGTTCTGGGATTATGAGCAAGGGAAAAAAAATCAACATTGTATTTACATTCATTGAAAAGGAAGAAATTACAAGAGAGAAAGCAAGCACACAACAGCTTAGGATATAAAAGGAAATAGCAAAAGAGCTATTTTGCCCTACAAAATAGCCGGGCAAACCTTCAAAAGTGCTAATTAACTAATGGGGCAAAGTAAAGCAATTTAGAAAGAAGTAGCTTGTCCAAGCAATCTCTCCCCTCTGCAAGGGAGCAAATCATGTAGTAATTTTGTTTGACTCCCAGGTGCGAACGAGAAGGGCACTGAAGACATTTTGCATCCTTTTGCTGAAAAGAACAATTTGCAGTCAAAACCGAAAAGTGCTAGTGTTTGCACAAAACAATAGGTTACATAAATGGCAATAGACCAGGTACATACTTATAAATATCTTGAGGTGCAATTGCAGGTTTATCTTGAAGTACATATTTCTCTTATCAGGCAAGTGTGGCCCAACGTAGCTCCACAGTCATTTAAGATTCTTCTGTTTAAAAGGGGCACATTTTATTCTTGGGGCGTGTGAGGTTTTTTTTGCGAAGGTCAGCTCCCAGCTTCTTTAGGGTGTTGCAACCTGCTGGTTGGGGGATTGTGGGAATTGGGCCATCCATCTTAGAACATAGAACATAAAACAATAGAGCTGGAAGGGACCTTGGGGGTCTTCTAGTCCAGCCCCCCTGCTTGAGAGAGAGACTCTATACCACTTCAGATACTTAAATGGTCTCCAGAAGATGGTAGAGGACAGGAAGGCCTGGAGGAACGTTGTCCATGGGGTCGGACAAGACTTCGCAACTAACAACAAAAAATCTCTTCTTAAAAGCCTCCAGTAATGGAGAAGCTACAACAGTGATGGCGAACCTTTTAGAGACCGAGTGCCCAAACTGCAACCCAAAACCCACTTATGGATCGTCGGGTGCCAAGCGGGTGTGGCCCGTTGGGTGGGCGTGGCCCTTTGGGTGGGTGTGGCCCGTTGGGTGGGCGTGGCTGTGGTGGTAACGGCAGACTGGGCAGGACTAAAAAGTTCAATCAATCAGTTCCAACTTTGCGAGATCTTTTTTTTTTCCCATGAGAAGTTGAAATTGACGGATTGATTCAACTTTTTTTTTTTTTTGCACACGACGGCGGAGGCCTAAAGCGAAAAGGTTTTAGAAAACCCAGCTTAAAGCGTAGGACTGGGGTGACGGCGCGCGTGCCCATGGAGAGGGCTCTGCGTGCCACCTGTGGCACCGGTGCCATAGGTTCGCCACCACGGACCTACAACTTCCAAAGGCAAGCTGCTCCACTCATTGATTGCTCTCACTGTTAGGAAAATTTTCCTGACTTCTAGGTTGCTTCTCTCCTTGGTTAGTTTCCATCCATTGCTTCTTGTCCTGCCTTTTGGTGATTTGGAAAACACTTGGACCCCTTTGTCTTTGAAGGAGCCCCCTCAAATATTGGATTTAAAAATAGATCATAATTTTTAAATCCAAGCTATCCAGAGTATACACATTATACTTTTTTTATCGCAGCAGGTATTTAAGAGCATAATCAAGGAACACTGGAAAACGAACAATAAATACAAAAGAGATTTACCAGCAGGAGACGAGTGAATAAAAATGAAGATGGTAAACGATAAATCAGTCAACTATGCAGGCACCTATCCAAGTTCAGGTGAAGGCAGGGTCGATGTTCTTAAATAATTTAATGGAGAATGGTGAATTTGGAGGGGAAAAAAGTATTATTAAAACAGTGCTGGATATTAGTAGTGGAATAATATGCCAGTGTAAAACATCTTTTTCCAGTTTTCATTAGGGATAATATCTGCAGCACATTTAAATATTAGTGCCATTCCTATTTTGCGCATAAATTGTCCTGTTGGACAATTGGAACGCTGCAATCCCGTCTCCCTTATCCTAAAGCCGTCAAGCCTGAGAAACGCTGCTAGTCTAGAGAGCTACAGGTTCCCCCCATCAGTGGCCAACACAGTTCCCAGAAATGAGAGTTTCATTTGCCTCCAGAAATGAGAGTTTCATTTGCCTCCAGAAATGAGAGTTTCATTTGCCTCCAGGGTTCTTTCTGCAAGAGATAATAAGCAGCAATACAATTCACCCTGCCAGGCACCGTCCAGCCAGCTCGTACCTGGAGGTGCCAGGGGCTCAGTCCAGCCAGGGCGCAGGCATTCCTGCTCAGGGAGAGTCCTTTTCCCTTTCCAGGCTTCCCCCCCCACCGGAAATGTCCGGGTCTGTTTCCCCCCCACCCCCCCAGCCCGGACTTTTCTCGTCCGCCCCTCCCCCCGCATTCCCCCCTCGCTTCGCGCCTTCCTTCATTCATCCTTTCCTCCATTCATGCCCTGGCTCTTCCGGGCCTGTTTCGCTCCGCCCCTCGTCCTCCTCCTGGACCTCGGATTGGCTCTCTCTCGCCCGTTCTCTCTCTCTCTCTCTCTCTCTCTCTCCTTGACTGGCGCGCCCTCTCGCCTCAGGAAGGAGGCGGCCTTAACGGGCAAGCCACGCCCCCCCGCTCCCCTTCCCGCCTACGCCCGCGTTCGAGCGAGCGAGAGAGAGAGAGAGAGAGAAAGAGAGAGAGAGGAAAGGAGAGCGCGTGCGCCTGCCGGTGGGCGGCGCCAGGCGGCGAGAGGGGAGGAGCCGCGGTCAGCCGCTGCCTGGAGACGCGGGCGGGTAGGCGGGCGCGGGCGCGCTCCTCCCTCCCTCCCTCCCTCCTTTCTTCCTCTCTCTCCCTCCTTCCCCCGCACATTGGAGAGGGGGGGCCGGGGGGTGTTTCCCTTTCTGAGCGCCCCTTCCTCTTTTATTTAGACCCCCAGGCTGAGACAAATGGGGGCTGTGGAGGGGCTCTTAGGACCGTAGGAGGTTGGGAGCGGCCAATTTGGGGAGGGGGTCGTTGTTGGGGGAAAGGTGGGGTGCGGGGGGGCGAAGGCAGCCTGGGTGGGGGGAGCCTGGGGGGGGCAGCGCTCCTCCTCGGTCTCCTCCTTTGTCCTGCTGGGGCGGGGTCTCTCCCAGAGGCGGGGGGGTCCCGAGCTGGCTCTTAGGGACCCTGCCTGGGGGGCTCCTTAGAAGGGGGCTCCTCTGAAGGGGAGGGGGCACAAGCCCCCACTGATTTGGGGGTGCCTCAGGGTCCCACCCCCAAGCCTGGGTGGTGGAGGGAGCAGAAAAGGGGGGCCCCTGTCTGTGCCTGTCTGGGTGGGGTGGGGGGGTCCACTCCTGGAAAAGAGGCCCCAAGGGGTGGGAGATCCTGACCCTGCAGACCCCCGGGGTGGGCAAGAGGAGGGGGGGCTCGGCCTCTTGGAGTTGCCCTCTGGGTGCCTGCCATCTGGGGGTCCCAGAAAGGGCTTTGCAGGTGCAACCTCCGCCAACCTGCCTTGTGCCAGCCAGCCTGTGCCCGGCGGCGTTGACATGAAGGCAACGGAGAAGGTCCCTGGTTGCTGTCAAGGCTGTGGGGCAACCTTGAAGAAGGAGGAGGAGGAGGAGGAGGAGCAGGGCATCTGCTGAGAACCGAAAGAGGAAGTCCTGCCTGGAGGTTATCTTCTCAAGCAGCCACCCCTGGTTTATGTAGAAGGGAGAAAGGAAGCCCTGGGTGGCTGTTCTTGACTTTCTCTCCTGTCTCTCTCTGAGTTGCATGGCCAGAGGCACTCCTTGGAAGCATTGAGGAAGGACAGGGTCTTCCTCCCTTTAAATTATCCCCCCCTCCCCTTATTTCTTTGCACTCTTCCGGAGCCAGCTGGGATCTGCAATGACAGGGAAATCCGTGCGGGATGTGGACAGATACCAGGCTGTCCTTACCAACCTCCTGCTGGAAGAAGAGAACAAATACTGTGCAGACTGTCAGGCAAAAGGTAACCTGTGTGGCTTGTAAGGGTTGTGAGTGTGGGGTGGTGTGTGTGTCTCTGTGCGTGTGTCTTTGGGGCCAGAATGGTCCTTGAATTTGGTCTTCCCATAGAAAGAGTAGATGTGACGAGTGTCTTATACTGGCTGGCATATTACTATTATTTTGTAGTTGTTGAAAGGTGAGCATTTGCCGATAGCAAGAAATAACGCAAACTCCCACACAGGTAAGCTTTTGCTTTGTGTAAGCAGCGTCATAGTGTTGGTTCCAGCCGCAAGCGCAGTGCATTTCAGGTTGTCTTCCCTGAACCGAGTAACTGTTCAAATGCTCTACTCTGCAATAGTATGCAATGCAGGTTCCTTTCTCGGAAATATTTGCCGTGAAGGATTGGCGGCTGGCGTTGAGAATTAGAGTGGGTGCAGAAATATAAAGGTTGCTGGCTTTCATGAGAAGGAACCCATTGGTAATTTAGGGGGTGCTTGCTTGCAGTTTGTTATATAATGCCATCAAAAGTTGGCAGCCGTTGAGGTTACAGGTATTCTACCCAGAGAAAGCAAATTGGCATTGAATTCTTGGCTTTACCTTTGGCTCATATGTAAAGTAGAGAAGCATCAGAAAAGAAATGGGTAGGTTGAACTTGGCAGATATTTGATTCAATCAAATAGAAAAATCCGCTGTGATTTTTTTGGGATTTTTTTTTTTTTTTTGCCTATAGCTCTCTGCCCAGGTGGGGTTTTTTGCTTTAAAAAAATTCCAGCTTCCTATCCATAAACGCCATACTTTTCTAGTTAACGTGATTGCAGGCAAGTTGGAAAACTTTGTACCTAGAAACGGTTGGTTTTGTTTTTGAACTAATTGTGATTTTCAAAATGTGTATTGAAAGAGTCTTAGGAAGGCTGATTAAAGATATTGACCTAAACTTCTTTTTAGAAGATAGGTCAGAAGAGTTTAGTTATGATATAATTACTCTACCCTGGGGTCAAAAAAATGAAACATATTTGGAGAATGGAATCTTGTTGTTTGTTAGTTGGCTTGTTTATTTTGCTTCTTGCATATTTTGGCTTGTTGGCTTGAGTTGGCTGGTGATGACTTGCTTTTGCATTTACTGTTTGGAGTTACACCTGGTCCTTGCTAGCTGCTCTGCATGCTCATGGTCAGGTTTGTAACCCAGAAAGCTGAATACAGGGCCTTTGGCCTCCATCTAAGTGTTTCTCAACCTTGACAATTTTAAGGCATGTATACTTCAACTCCCAGAATTCCACAGCCAGCAATGCTGGCTGTGGAATTCTGGGAGTTGAAGTCCACATGCCTTAAAATTGTCAAGGTTGAGAAACACTGATATTCTAAGAGGAAAAATACAGATGACATACAGTAGTTCAGAGTCCTATAAAATTAAATGTATATTCCAGCTTACTTGAAAGTCAAGTAACACATTAAAAATGCTATGTAAACTCTGTGAATTCAACTTACGGTACAGTGCCTGCTTTTGTACACAGGAAATAATTGGTTTAAGTGATACCTTGAGTCAATTTTTAACTAGATTTCCATAATACGTATCTTTGGCTCCCCATATAATGCTGTTCTCATCTTTTGTCCTAAAGAGGAACTGGAAAAATAAAAATAAACTTCCTATTCTCTCCAGGGCCATTTGCTCGTTATCCGTTGCTCGGTTTCAAAGAATCTGGTAGCTCCTGTTTCAACTAGCAAATGTTATTAAACAGCCTTAGCTTTTTTTGGGGGGGGGTGGGGGTGGGGGGGAGCTGCAACTAACTTCATCAGATGCGTAAATAGGTTGTAGATAGAGGTTGTGGTTATGTAGAGTCACTTGCTTGAGCTGGGCAGCCGTAGAAATTCAGTAAGTGTGTTTGTGTCTGCGAATTATAGAATATCTCTTAGATACTCTAGCCATCTGATAAGATGAACCGTGGCTCACAAGTGCTTTAGCCTTTTAATAATTGAATAAAATTTGGTAGAAAAGATGCTGTCCCAGACTACTTCTGTTTTTTTTTTTATTACTATAGACTTTCCTCCTACAATAGGTTGCAAATGGAGAAGCAAATAGCTTTAGCAGTTGAATTGCAGGATTAGTTACAACAGATACCAGATTTCAGTTTCTGGTAGAGATAAGCTTACGTTGCCTCATTAAAGGAAGAATTGCCTTTTTTTTTTAAAAGGCATTTTTTGTGTGTGGATAGTTCAGCATACGTACTAGAGAGACTGTAAATGCCAGCACTGCGTAATGCTTTGTTTTGGCTTTTTGATGGCTCATTTGCCATTCAGTCTTCCCCTTCCTGTTCTTTTATCAAACGGTCCCATTTCCAAAAAAAGTTTCTTGACTTTATTTGCATGTTTTCCTGTGTATTTGTGGTGCTGACTATTCTAGCCTTCCTCTGTTGAAGGGTTGGATGATATTTACAGAACATAGAATAGCAAAATAGCTCAAGCAGGAAACCCTAGATCATTCCGGACAAATGGATGTCCGGTCTCTTCTTAAAAACCTCCAGTCATGAAGCCCCCACAATTTCCTGAGGCAAGCCATTTTACTAATTAATTGTTCTAACAGTCAGGAAATTTCTGCTTAATTCTAGATTATTTCTTGTCCTGCCCTCAGGTGCTTTAGAGAACAGGTCAACCCCCTTTTGTCTGTGACAGCCCCCCAAATGTTGGAAAACTGCTGTCATGTCGTCCCTAGTCCTTCTCTTCGTTAGACTAGATTTCTATGATGGTTCCCTAAGAAGCCAAATTTTGACTTGCTTTTGTGACAGCTAGAAATGTTTTCTAAACATTTCCTAAAGTTTATTTGAAAACCATAGTGGGTTTGCAATTGCACTTTTAATTGATGTAAAACTGTCTTATGTTATTAAAATGAGAATTAAAAATAGATCATATTTTTTAAATCCAAGCTATCCAGAGTATACACATTATACTTTTTTATCGCAGCAGATATTTAAGAGCATAATCAAGGAACACTGGAAAACAAACAAAAAATACAAAAGAGATTTACCAGCAGGAGAAGAGTGAATAAAAATGAAGATGGTAAACGGTAAATCAGTCAACTATGCAGGCACCTATCCAAGTTCAGGTGAAGGCAGGGTCGATGTTCTTAATTTAATGGAGAATGGAGAATTTGGAGAAAAAAAGTATTATTAAAATAGTGCTGGATATTAGTAGTGGAATAATATGCCAGTGTAAAACATCTTATTCCAGTTTTCATTAGGGATAATATCTGCAGCACATTTAAATATTAGTGCCTTTCCTATTTTGCGCATAAATTGTCCTATTTCAATTCTGCATTCATTTAATCAAATACAATGATTTCTGAGTAGTATTTCACTAATCATTTAGAATAGGCGCCAATAAATGTGTTGAGGTTTGTGTTATAAGCTTTGTTCTTGTAATTCCTTTAGAACCAGGCAGTTTCTTGGGATATGTTTTATTCATTCGTTTAAACAATTTATATGGCACTCCATCTCAGATGTGGCTGGATATCTCACAAGGCATTAAAATTAAATTACATCAGAAATAATAAAAAGAACAATATTAGCAAAATATAACCGGCAGTATTGAGTCCAATACTGAAGCAGCAGGCGTGAGCTTAAATGGACTCCAGAAGATGGTAGAGGATAGGAACGCCTGGAGGAACGTTGTCCATGGGGTCACGATGGGTCGGACACGACTTCGCAACTAACAACAACAATTGAGTCCAATAAGGTAGTTCTGACCCAACTGAGAGAGACAGGGAGGGAGGGATCATTAAGGCTTTGATTTGTTAGGTTGGTTGATCAGCGATTCCTTGGAATGAATTATGAACATACCGGAGCCCATCAAGCCGGTTAGTTTGTTTCTAATTGCACAATAATAGTGAAACCAAAACAGATTAGCCAATATTTCAGTAGACAGAGTTTGTCACCTCAACAGCAATGCAACAGCTGCATTGTTTGGGATAGCCTTGTAGTACCTTTCCTGAGGTTTGAAAACATCTGGGTTAAAGAGTTAATCGTTAAACTTCATTCAGTTGGAAAAGTTTATAATATGGATATAAAACACGGGATGGTTCCTCCATTTCACATCCATTAGTTTACAATGGAAACTGCAGAAATCCACCCTGTTTGCCCTTTGCTAATATAAAAATAGTTTCCAGAGTTTACGTTTTGAGCGCCAGTTTGGTATTTTGCTGGTGTAGAAACCAGGCGCTGGTGAATTCTAGTCCCACCTTGGGTCCAAAGCCAGTGGGCAAGACCTTTGTTCAGTTACTCTCCCAGCCCTAGGAAGGAGGCAGTAGCAAAACATTTCTGAAAAAGCTTGCCCGGAAAATGTCAGGGACTTTCCAGGCAGTCTCCGAGAATCAGAGATGATTGAAGGGAAGAGGAGGAAAAATTTTTTGGGAAGGAGATACAGTTGGGGAAAAATATTTGGACACTATCTTGACTAAACTATCCTTGGCTATCATCAATAAAACAGTTGCCAGAGTCTTGTCTTTTCTTTTTTTTTACATTAAAATGATTTCATGTCTGAGAATTGCGCTGGAGAGGGAGATGCAGGCATGATTTTCATTGCTAAAGATTCAGTGTTGGCTTCCCTTGTCATATCTCACACTTAGATAAGACCACAACTTTCCATTGTGCTAAGCAAGATTTTCCTTCCAATCTTTCTTGCCACAGTTGTTAAATGAATCACTGCAGGTGTTGAGTTGGCAAACCAGTTAAGTCAGGGGTCTTCAAACTTGGCCCTTTTATGACTTGTGGACTTCAACTCCCAGAATTCCTCAGCCAGGCACGCG